>NC_142840.1:3939393-4242424 GCF_061612785.1 Hesperophylax consimilis | reverse complement strand
AGAGTATAAACGGGCAATTAATTAAAATATATATTAATTATTCTGAGCTAATCACCGAAGACAATACGCATTATTACATACACAATTTCACTTCCCTTAAAGTTATGCTACTTTAAACTGTACTAAATTGGACTTCACAATTATTGGCATTAATTTATATTAATGTACCTGCCCAAAGATATTATAATACTAGTCGATGTACTCGCCAGACAAACTCGGAGCAAAGACAAATGTAACAATTACCTCATTACCAACTACTCTATTTATTCACAGATTACAAGAATTCATCACGTTACAAAATAAAGCTGTGAACTTATTGATATATTAATTTTGTGGCTTTCAAAAGGCAACTAATTTCAGACCTATTTGCTCGTTACTTTTATTATTTTTTGTCTTTTTAAAAAATCTTTTATACCTTCCGACGAGTACATCACATACTTCTTTTTTAGTTTTATTTGTTTAACACACATATGTATGCATGAACGAACATACTTGATTTATTTATTATATTTTGATTTATTTACCATTTCAGGTCATATTATTTAAATTCGGTTTTAATTACAGCATTGGTACTTTGCCATTACTTATTAATTACTTTTTTTCTATCGATTCAACTTTTATTTTGTCTTCTTTTTTAATTGTTTACTTTTATAATATTAGAATATACATAACGCATAAATTATTTTCCTGTTTTCAGTTTGACTAGTTTGCAACAAACATGAATAATTGTATGCATGTACGAATGTACGCTATACGTACTTACTTTATATACGCAGCTTTGCTTTATTAACAGCAGGTGATATTATTTGGATTTGATGTTAGTCATAGTATTAATATTCGAATCATTTGTGTTATATAGTTAAGCTAATATCCATGTATACTGTACTTGCATACATATATTATCAATTTTCCTCGTAAAAAGCCGATAGGGCGTTAATGAATAATAAATAAAATATTTTTTCTTCGATATACAAAATTTATCCAACAACAAGAAACAGTGTTGAAACTGGAATGAAGCCAAGTCGTAAAACTATATGTATATTATATAATATAAAGCTATTTTCTTTGTACAATAAACCAAGTCGGGTGGTTTACCTAACGGGAGATGAAATTCACACGAAACACAACTCTACAGGGTATCCTTCGATGAATGAGCTTTGATTGGAAATGCCTGAGAATAAAGCCTAAATCTTTGATAGTATTTCTTTACCAATAAATTTCAGAGTAAGTAATCAGCATAAAATGGCTGAACGCTATTCGGCGATTTAATTATCTTTACAAACAACCATTTTAGTTTGGTACACGCCGCATAAAACGCTGAAAGTTATATTTCGTAATAACCTTGTACTTCAGAGAAAACTGCGTGAAAGTTTACAAAGTCTTACTGTCGTGTTTTACTCAGCGCGTTCTTTGAGAATGATACAAGCAATACTGAAGCTTTATAAATACAATTTTATGCGAACACGCAAAACTGTTTCATCACCACCATGCCTTCATCAGGTCAGAAAAATATATTTTTTTATATGATACCTCACAAGAGCACCCCTGTCTATACACCGTAAAGGCAGGGGAGCTATGGCGCCACCCGATTTGGCAGCGTTGTGAGGCGGGTCTAGGTAGGGGCTGTAGGAAGGGCTTTATTAATGCGGGTCTTGAAGTGGCCTGTATTTTTCGCTGGAACTAATTGTTTATAATTATTGTTACTGCTTACAAATTATGTATTTCTGTTGTATATCTTCAGAACCTTTTGCCCACCGAATAAATCAAGAAAATAAGCTGAGCTTACAAAAGCCATCATGTGGTCGAATTAAACAATCGCAAGATTTATTTGGCCAGGTCGGGCAGGTTATCCGCGCGGTGTGCACTTGAGGTTAGTCGGGGAAGCTTTACGGGACAAGGGTTGTGAGAAAACTATTTTAACTAGGGGATGAAAGTTATCAAACCACCTGCTTTTGTACATGCGGCTTTATTTAAGCTCCCTGACATTTCTGGACACTTGATTCAGGACACAAAGCACTGCCACGACTCCTCAAGTAGGTGGGTATAATGAATAGTGTCTCGACCAACAAGTTTAGTTTTCAGCCAAAGCCAGGCACATTTTTTCAGTAAAACACTTAAGCAGGGAAAAGGGGGTTAAGAATTGTAAGTTCAGTGTACTATATATAAGTGAGACGTAAAGATGGAAATTCAGTGTGCCATATATAAGTGGGAAGTAAGGATGGAAGTTCAGTGTATTTTATATAAGTGGGAAGTAAGGATGGAAGTTCAGTGTACTACATATAAGTGGAAAATAATGATGAAATTTATTAAAATATAAGTGGGAACTAAAGATGAAAGTTTAGTGTGCTATATATAAGTGGGAAGTAAAAATGAAAGTTTAGTGTGCTATATATAAGTGGAAAGTGAGGATGAAAGTTTAGTGTGCTATATATAAGTGGGAAGTAAGGATAAACGTTTAGTGTGCTATATATAAGTGGGAAGTAAGGATGAAAATTTAGTGTGCTATATATAAGTGGGAAGTAAGGATGAAAGTTTAGTGTGCTATATATATATATGTGGGGAGTAAGGATTAAAGTTTAGTATGCTATATATAAGTGGCAAGTCAGGATTTGATTGAGATTTAAAACATAATGCTTATTGATTGTTATGGTTTTTTGTTACTTGTACTAATGATCTTAGATTAATAAAACATTGGATCTTTTTAAAAATGAACGGGTTTTCAATGGGATATTAAAACCGAAATCATTGATGAATAAATTCTTAGCCGTAACCTTGAACATTTACAACCAGAAAGATTAATTGTAAAGATCTCTATTTTTGTGTGTGTGCTATGAAAATCTGGCAGAATAAGATAAAAAAATTCAAGCTATTATATAGTGATTTATTTGTTAACACATTTCGTCTGTGCCCCCACAATTTAGGGGGCTATCTCAAAAAGGCATTCTGTCCTGGCAGCCATAATTTAAGCCTCTGTACATTTTTTTTTATTTTCAAAAATATTGTGATTTTTTGATATTAAAATAAAATTGAATTAAATAAATATAAAAAAATAATTGGGTTATTTTTGCAACATCAATTCAAGACAAGTTCACGCAATAATTATTTCAGTTGCTGTTGTCAGTTTCAGTCAAAATAACTTCGGATGTCCTGACGTCCTGTCTGATGTTTAAAATAACTTCAGATGTTCTGATGTCCTGACGGGAGTCAATCTCCAATAGAAGAGGGCGCCAAAGGGCAAAACTTGATTTTCATATAGTTAACAAACCTAAAGTTGGTATTGGTAATTTTATATTTTTCTTTGAATATTCTTGAAAGAACTAAAAATATTTAGTTATCAATAATTAAAATTGTATTTCAATGCTTGTGATGATTTGAACACTCACATAAATAAACGAGACGAACGTACTCCAAAAAAAAATTGTTTAGACTAACAACATAAGATACATTACAGGCAGGCCTTTAACTAAACACGTTCCCACGGGAAGGGAGAGGAGGTCGCATGAAAGCAGTCGGGGTTTGAATTTGAAGATGAAGAGAGCTCCGAGAAATGAATTAGAATCATTGGTGTGAAATTACGCTTGGTTAGTGAATTCAGATGGTGTTAAGAAATTGTTAAATACTAAATTAAAGTGAAATATTATTGAACCGGTGAAGTGAAAATGATTAGACTCAGTGAGGATACAATTAATAATAATAACAAAAATAATAATTGTATAAGTTGTAGAGCGCCGTTTTTTGTGAAAAACCACCTCAGGGGGGCTAAGTGTTGTGCGATCGCGATTATGTTATAAAATTGTGTTAGTTTAAACGTGATGTCGTAAACAGTTCGAACTAAATTGCTTGCCTTAAAAACATAGAAATAATAATAATAATAATAATGATTGCGTTTTAAAATAAAGTGAACGTATTTAGCAGCAGGAAGTGTTCACCGTGTCGGTTAACCGAGCTAGGGAGGAATAAAATAGTTATCCAGATGACGTACTTTCCACAGAGACCGTAAACCAAATAATCAAACAAATTATTAAATAAGAGTTTATGTAACTCTGAGATAAATCATAAGATTGCGGGTTCGAATCCTGACAGAGTTTTAGGGAGGTACAATTTTGTTTACAGAATTATTTAATTACTCTTTTATAGGTGTAGGGAGGAGACCGTAAAACTAAACTGATTTAGGTATGTAGTGTGTTACCAGGTAAGCTTCATGCTGAGATTGGGAGATGACTAACAGGGTGAGTTTTTTTTTATTATTTATTAAATTCCAGAGGACCCATTAAAGGACGGATGCAACCGAAGAACAGGTACCAAGTTTACAACTCCTGCCGCCCAAATTAATGTTTTCATTAAAAGGAATGTGCTAGACGAGATTGTCTATCAGCTGTAAGGAGGAGACGGGCCAATGACCTTTTCATATGTGGGCCGATAACGTTTGTTTTAGGGGAATGCCTCGATCCCGGGGGTCATGTTGAGAATTTACCTACTGCCGATCTGATATTCTTTTAAAAACTTTACGAATCAAATCGTGGCGTTGTCCCTGCGATAGGTATTGAATAGCCGACGGAAACATTAAATACTTATTACAAATTAGGCCAACCAATATAAATTCGCCGTATAAAAAACACCTATCTACAGAGTAACTACCAAAACACTGGCGTACCATTGAAACAGCGATCACCACCAGCCGGGACAAGACGCAGGTACAGTCAGTCGAAAAGGAAGTTTTGCTAGCGTATGACCGCTCGGATAGAAAGCGATCGGATGCAACCAAAGAGAACAAAAATGAATACTTTTCATCTATTATTTGACTTTCTAATTTACAAATTGGGATACACAAGAACAAATCTAGAGTCAAAAGGGGGAGATGGTAATCTCCGAAATAAAACTACCAACCGAAAAACTTTTCTCAACAGGTCCCTTTCGAGAGGTAGGCAGCCTCATAAAATTAAATTCCAAAAATCTAACCAATTTTGCGTTTATACCTACCTGAGGGGATAGGTATTCAATAGAAGTTATCCATACCTAATACACGAGGGTGCTAGTAAATTCATAAAATAATTACTGGAACCAAATATGAAAATACAGACAGTCCTCATCCTAAATTTGGCATTTCGAGTAAACCTTACACATATCTCACATGATAATTGACTGAATGGATAAACACACAACTTATCGATAGAAGCTGACTTAATGTCCACAAGATCGTCGTGTGTTTTCTGTGTTATTGACCTAGAAAGGGATGTAAGTTCCCGACGACGAGGAATTTACAGCGTTTTCTGGAGGTGGCATGTAACTTGAGACCTTACGTGTCACATTTTTGCGACTAGATTCGTAACAAGGGATGTCATGGTTTTTCCCTTCTACATTCAGTAAAGTAGATTTTCCTGGAGCTGCAATGAGGTTAGGGCATTTCTGAAATTAGTGAGGAGACCTGGTTTTCTTTATTCTGGCGTGAAGGTTGCCAATTTGGAACAAGGAGAAGGCCAAGAGAAAGCTCGTCAGATCCAGCCGGTTCGGATATCCAGACACGCAGATATCGATTGCCTTGTTCGAATTATCATCCATCAGATTTGTTTGGTAAAACGGAGGAGCCAACTTAGTTTGAACGAATTCATTTCCGTTCCTCTCCTTCCCCTCCCAAAATATAAACATGGATGGCGCCGACAACTAACACCATAAATTTATCGTATGTATATCACATATATAAAATCTAACACCTTATTTTACTCACATTACCCTACGACAGGTAGAATCACGTAGCTAGTTGGAGAGCAGGCGAATCAGAAAATAAGGTTTATGAAATGGCTTTAAAACACAGCGGTAACGGATTCAACTCACTCTATCTCAAAAGAACCGAGGGATATACATAGAAAACTAGGTTTCTATACCGAGAAAAAAAAAACCAACACAACGTTTGGTGAAACCTTTTTATACTGAACCGTCACGTGAAATGATTACGTTCAAGGTCGTAAAACACGTAGACAAACTAGGATGCGCACACTTGAAGGGATGTGTAATAAAGAGAGGAGCAAAGGCTTGTACAGACGGCAGAGAGGTTATTCCTACCCCGGATATATACATAATCAAAGCCTTATAGAAAAGTTACCTATGGGATTTAAAGAAAATTTATCCTAGAAAGAAGAGAAGGAAAAGTTTGAAAAGTGCAGATCATTACATGCTTCAGCGAGCTTTATTTTAAAAAGATGTAATTTAATTTGCCTTTTATTTTATTACAAAATGAACTATCGTTTTTTTCTGGAAATCGGACCAATAATTGACGTACACGTGTTTAGGTTTGAATTTGTAGTTTGTTGGAATTTTATATATTCGTTTTCTCAGAATGAAAATCACATACAGTGAATGAAATAAAGGGTGACCAAATAAATCATCACAACGATAATTCATCACATCTTTAAAAAGTTATATAAAATCATGGAAAGTGATGAAACAAAAACTTTAATAACTGGGTTAAGTAGGTTGGGTTAGGTTTGGTTAGATTAAAAAAAAACTTGTCTAATGACTTTATATCACTTTTTAAAAGTGTGTTGAATTGTTACTGTGTTGAGTTATCATGGAACCGAAATAAAGATACGTCAACTTCCATTGTTTTCTCGTCTCGTTAAGTTTTAATGCATTTGGCTTTCACCCTGCAAGTATAATTCTTAAAAATAGATTCAAAATGTATAAAGGGGAATATGATATAGATTCAATGTATACAAGGGGGAATATAAAATAGCTTCAATGTATATAAAGGGGAAAATAAAATAGATTCAAAGTGTACAAAGGAAAATATAAAATACGTATCTGAATCGGCAAAAACACTGACCTTTGAGCATAATGATATTAATATGAACAGCTTTTTTAAAAAAGTCAGAAATATTTGTGTTTAACGTAAGTGCTATCAGTTCACTTCGTTATTTCCATCATTAGCTAAGGAGTTTTTTTTAACAAACCCACGTGACGTACTTTTGCTATGTAATTTATATTTGAAGGTTGAATGATTGAAAATATAAAACTTATTTTGGCAGTTGAATCTAGGGAAAATTCTTGAATATAAGAAAAATTCTTGAATCTAGGGGAAAAGAAAACAAAAATTATTTTTTTAACACATGACGTCATCGTGAAATAATGTCACTATAGTTTCCGCTATAAAGAGTGAAAAGTTACAAAATATTTTTTTGTATTGGAATTGGTGAAACCGGAGTTTGTTTAGTAAGCATATCTCTTTGAATTGACGCTTCTTGTATTAATAAACCCAATTGCGTGAATGCATACAAAATCCAATAATAATTTTTTATCCGGTGGATAAAATTTGAGATGTCGATTGGGCCCGACGATCCTCGCACTGATAGAAGATAGAAGTCCACAATAATTGTATTGCTACAATACATACAAGTTTATCCGGGAATTCAAATAATGGTTTCGGCTTCCAGGAGCTTTATTTATTTAATTTTTTTTAAATAAATTTAAAATAAATCAAATTTAATAGTGTTATAGTAATTATTAAGTTCTGCAAGTATTTCAGATCTATTAAAATACTTGCAAAACTTAATAATTACTATAACATTATTAAATTTGATTTATTTAAAAAAATTAAATGGAGTTCTACGAATTAAACACCAAAACAATAAATTATTTGTTTAAGTTCATTTAAACTTTGTTAACCCTCTACGAGCTCCAAATTGGTAAATGATGAAATTTATGAAATATTTTTAATAATTATTATTAATTTCAAAATAATAACACATTTTTATGTAAATATATTATATTTAAAGAACTAAATTTATGTACGTTATGCAAAAAAACGAAAGTGTTTGATGTTAAAATATGGGTACAATAACTTAGCTTTGCTTCTTTTAATTCAAGGGTTTCGAATTTAAAAAAAATCTCTTTAATATTCTCACCATAGAGAATTATGTTTTATTTCAGTAGTTTCTTAAAAACATGGAATTTATAATTTCTCCATTAGTTTTCACATTCAAATTAAACTCTTCCCAGGGATAAATAAACTTAAAATCTTGATTCATTCAATGGGTATTATTTATTTCTTGCTCCAACTAAATTCATCTGACTATGTGATTCGATTTAATAAGATAGTAATTTTAGTAATAAATCTATTTCAATGAACATAAGCCTGGGCCGCCACTGTATGGCGAAAAAAAATTGACTTATTTCAATAAGCGCTACCGATAAAAAGTTGTCCTAGATCTTTATTGTTAATAAAAAATAAATAAAAGTCATTGAATTTTATCATGTTTAGGTTCCATTTTGCGATCGAAAATTGATTAAAATACATTTTTTGTGAATTATTCCCAAGTGATAAGGTAATGAAAGAGTTATAATTACAATTTTCATAATAATTTATTTAGTATTAAATGCTGTTTCAACATTAAAAATTAAACTCATAAATATTACAGATATCGTATAGAAATAAACGTAATTAATTATTCCGGTATGAAATCACGCTTAGTTTCAATTTTTTCTGGAAATTATGGTGGTAGTAATAAGGCCTTCCTTGTTCTTCTTGCCACATACTTTCGAAGATACTTCAGTTACAACCTTTACACAGCGTTCTACCCATTGTGTGTGACAGGGGAATTTCTCAAATTTTATGAAAACGGAACTGATTTCTGAAGTTAGGTTAAGATCCTCCAGGTCTTTGTTTTGTTACACCTTCTAAAATGGGAGGATATGTGATCGGCGTATCTTGCCAAGATATCATATCAATATAGCATTGTGTATTAAAATTCAATGTTGGTACTTTAAATGTTCGGAGCTCTGTCCGGGAAAACTCTCTGGCTTTCAACAAACGTCTTATCTCAAGTTATTTGATGATAGGCGATTCATCGGTTATCATTGATAAGAGTAAATTTTCCGGATGAGCGTAGTAAGCATTTCGCTGTATTACGGGATAAATGATGGCTTTTAATTCATCCGAAAGATAGCGCAAATAGTTTATCATATTATAAATATGACTCGCACCATCTTTGCACGACCTATGTAGTTTTATATGAAACCACATGGGAACATATACCCTCATGGTAAATGTGGTTAATATGACAAGATTTTCTGATGGCGTTGCGCATCCAATATACAGTCGTAGGATACGACTCGCTGTAGTAAGCCATCGTGCATGTGACATCAGTCCTGGGTTTCTTCTGGCAATATCAGGATGACAACGTCCGCTGGGGTTTTGAAAATATCGAGCAAGTATTTTTGATCGGTGCTTAAATCAGCATGCAGGACATCGGTCGAGTACTCCACAACAACATTTAAAAAAGATTGAACCGGCAAATTATGACAATTATGAAGAGCCAAACCTACGGGGCCAGAAAAAGCACGAAGTCCAGTAGTTGTGCCATCCAACTTAATAATCAAATGCTTAAGAAGCAGCTCGTTACAATGAAAAAGACAGATCAGCCACTGTACTGGACGGTTTAAGTGTCTCTCCATCGTTTGAATCACACCACCAGTTGTTCCCGTGTTAACATTTGTACCATCACAACCAATTGCTTTTAAATGGTCAAGTGAAGAAGTTTTGAAAAGCAAAGTATTCTATAATTGTTTTGGTTTTATTAACGGCAGTGCCTGACCTAGGGGTAATATGGGTCAAGAAATGAGATCCTGGTTCCACGATTGACGATACGTGTTCTTCAAGTACCGTACTTTTATAATATTTCTGTCCTTTTTTATATTAACCAAAGTCTTGTCCTTTCGACTATCAAAAAATAATCCACTAACTTTATCCCAAGTCTTTGATTTCATGAGTATAGATCTGGTACGCAGACGTGCGTGACGCAGTATATTTTTATCTATTACTTTATTTGTATTATCCTGCGTTATTATGTTGCTATAATTTAAGACGGCAGAAGCGATTGCTGCACCAGCTCGATCCGATATCCTGAACCTGTCACAGATCTTGGAGAGAACTGTAAAAGATGGAGATTTGCTGGTTGTCGGAAAAGCAGTGGTATTAGTCTTAAGTAACCTCCTTGATTTTGCGATCGGAGAAGATGATTTTGATGTTGAAGTGGAAAATAATGATACAGTTTCTACAAATTCTTTTTTTTTCACACATCTGGTCTTTTATTTTAGTGAGATCTTTTCTCTTTCTCTTCATAGATTTTTCCATTTGTTTCGTAGTCGGTGTATCAACACTGCCCATGAACATTTTTCTTTCACGTCTTTGGTCTTCCAAAAACTGTTTTTCTTTAAGGGAAACTTACTATCTTTCCTATCCGAAACTTTCCTATCCGGAAATTTTCCTATCCGAAACTCAGATAGCCGAGCCGCCAGACTCTTCCTATCTGGACTGCCCGGGCTTTACCCTCGCAAGCAAGTTCCGTCTCAAAAGAGGAGTCTGCCTCTACAGTCGAGCTGACGTCAACTTTGTACGACTATTGAGTCTGGAAAACTCCAGATTCGACGTAATGTGGGTGCGCGTCAATCTTGCCAGTACGGCAAGATTCTACGCATGTCTATACCGCTCACCGAACCATAGCGAATCAGACACTTCCGAGCTCTTCAAACATTTGAGAGATACTATTGATGATCTCTTGCCCCGCTACCCTTCGGCCGAGTTTATTGTTCTGGGGGACTTCAATGTTCATAACAAACCATGGTTGAAGTTCTCAGGCCCAACGGCTGGCCGACAGGCGGAATCTTTTGCCATTTGCTACGGATTAGAGCAACTGGTTCAGGAGCCTACAAGGGTTCCTGATGTCCAGACTCACCGTTCCAATCTGTTAGACCTATTCTTAACTACTGTGCCACATTGTTATAAAATTAACGTCACAGCGCCTCTGGGATCATCTGACCACTGCCTAGTGACGACATCAATCCCCGTTAGCTTCAGACCAACCAATGAGAGGCTGAGGAGAAAAGTGTGGCACTATAGGTCAGCAGATTGGTTCGGTATGCGGGCCCATTTCAACGCTTTTTCGTGGTCAGCTGTTTGTTTTCGGACTTCGGACCCTTCAAGATGTGCCCAGGAGATTGGTAAAGTCATCAAATCGGTGATGGATGGCTTCATACAATCGACTACTAAAGAAACTGGTGTGGGCTCAAAGCCGTGGTTCAGTCGACAATGCTCCGAAGCAGTTCGACGAAAAAACGCGGCTTACCGAGCCTACAACACATCTCAAACGCCCGAAAGCAGATCAGCATACAACAAATCGGCAAAAGAATGCAAGAGAATCATTAATAGGTCAAAATTCGAACACGACCTGCAGATCAGCAAAAAGCTGGCTGCCTGCCCGCATGGCAGCAGAGCATTCCGGTCCCTTGCGGGCTCAATAGGTCGGAATTTTCGCAAACCCAGTTTGCCACCTCTTACCAGACCTGATGGCTCACTAGCAAACACCGCCACCGAAAAGGCTAACTTATTAGGGAAAATGTTTGCGGAAAACTCGACCCTCGATGACAGAGGTGCTGTTCCGCCGTCGGTTCCTCACTGCGGCTTCTATATGAAAAAGCTGAGGATCCAGCATCGGGATGTACTCCACGTTATACGGGGGCTCGATGTTAACAAAGCTAGTGGACCTGATGGAATACCTGCCCTGGTATTGCATAGGTGTGCTGCGGAAATAGTTCCAGTTTTGACAAAGCTCTTCAAAATGTCCCTGAAGTGTGGCACTGTGCCCTCTGGTTGGAAAAAAGCGGTCATTCACCCTATTCCCAAGAAAAGTGACCGCTCCAACTCGGCCAACTACCGCCCATAGCGATCACATCAGTTCTGTCCAAAGTGATGGAACGTATGATCAACGACAAACTGCTCACATACCTCGAGAAGAACAAAATTATCAACGACCGTCAATACGGATTCCGGCGGAACCGCTCGTGCGGTGATCTTCTCGCGTATGTGTCGCATGTTTGGGGGCGGTGCCTGGAACGTCACGGTGAGACCCAAACGGTCGCACTAGACATATCCAAGGCCTTTGACCGCGTCTGGCACCGAGGACTTGTCAACAAATTGCCTTTTTACGGACTTCCCGCATCCCTGTGTACGTGGATTGCTGACTTTTTAAGGGATAGCTCGATTCAGGCAGTTGCTGACGGTTTCACCTCATCCTCACACTCTATAAATGCTGGCGTCCCACAGGGATCGGTTTTGTCTCCGACTTTGTTTTTGTTGCACATCAATGACCTTTTGACATGTACACCGATTCATTGCTACGCGGATGACAGTACAGTTCATGACAGCTTTTTGTTTTACAAGCCCCCAAAGGGAACACAAACTCCAACGGAGGGCTTTGAAGCAGAGAATGGACGGTTATCTCGAGAGTATTTCCTCCTGGGGTAAAAATAATCTCGTCAAATTTAATGTTTCAAAGACCCAATCCTGTCTGATTACGTTTAAAAGGGATCTAAATGATAATCTAGTATCCTTCAACGGAAGTAATCTTCCGAACAGGCCTTCTATTGATATGCTTGGTGTAACTATAAGTGACCAGCTCAGGTATGGGGGCTCCATCGAAGCCAGAGTAAAGCTGGCCTCTCAGAAGCTGGGCGTACTGTACAGGGCCCGCAGATACTTTAATAGTACACAACTGCTGACCCTGTACAAATCACAAGTGCGCCCTACTGTCGAATTTGGCAGTCATCTCTGGTCCGGAGCCCCTAAATACCTGAAAAAAACCCTTGACTCTGTGCAAAAACGGGCGGTCCGTTTGATAGATTCCCCAATCTTAACAAACGGACTGCAATCTTTAGAGCACAGGCGTCGGGTAGGTATGCTGTCCTTATTCTATCGGTATTACAATGGAAGATGCTCTGAGGAACTAGCGTCATTGATCCCTTCCGCACCGGTGCGTAGTCGAGATACACGCCAAACGCGCGCCCAACATTTGTACACGGTTGACATTTGTCACATGAGAACGGGTCGCTTCTACGATTCGTTCTTAAGTTCAACAGCTCGGCTGTGGAACGAACTGCCGGCCTCTGTGTTTCCTCCCTCCTACAACATGGGACTCTTCAAGACCCATGTTCACTCCTTCCTCTCCACAAAAAGACCCTCCACACAGCATCCCCAAAGATGACATAGGCCCTGAGGGAAATTATTTTCTTCAGGGCCTCCTGTGTGGAGTTAATATAAAAAAAAAAAATTATAAAAAACTTTCCTTGCTTTCGAACAAGTACATTAATTGTCTTTACATTTACAAGAACAAATATCGAACAGTCGGGAGCTTGTTTCCTTAAACTGAGATACTTTTTTTGAAACAGGAACTGCGGGCGGGAACTTTTTTGTGTCGTATTACTACAAAAATAATAGATTATAGTTATATACAGTAAAGCTACATACTTTATTAAAGAAGATCTCATAAATGCACATGATTAAACTGATCCAGAATACTTTATAATGAGACTGAAAAAAACTAATTTTTAGCATATTTTCTCCAACTTTAAAGGCAAAGTGAAGCCGTAAGATATTTTTTGATTATTTTAAAACTTAATTTTATTATTTTGATTTTTTATATTTTCATCGCGTGAATAAGTTAATATTATTGACATGAAACTTATGGAAAGTTATTTTCTTGATAAAATAACAATATATTTTTGTAAGAACATTGTGAGAGTTTTCAAGAAAAGTAACCTAGAAGGAGCCCTTTGATATCAGTATTAATTAATCAGTATAATTCAACTTTAAAGGGTTTTACAACATGTATTGTAGTATTATGAAATATATTATTATATCAGTAGTTTTTCTGATCAAGATACCTCTGTCCAAAATAATGCGACTGATGTTGAAGGTGACGTTATACCCTTTAAATTACTAATTTGTGAGACGATTATGTTTTTGATGAAGGAGTTGTCAGCCGACCTTATTTAGAATTCAAAATCCAAGGACAAGCGTAGTTATTATTTTAATTTATTTTTTAACCTTAAAACGATACACACACGTAAAGACAGATTAACTCTAATAAGTCTACACTCAAATAATAATTACAAACAAGTGCAAATACTTTAATTGAGAAATAAAATTAAAATTGTGTTTTTTGTTTTAGTTACTCGTATTTTGTTTTTATCTTTGTACTCCTCTGGAAGAATTTTAAGGTGTTGAAATAATACAGAAAAATATGTTTTTTTTATTTTAGGCATAGGCTTTGCTATGTTTTTAAATGCTTACGATTAGTATTATTTATTTAAAAAAAATATAATGGGAATGACGACTGAAAAACGTAGATTGGAGGAATTAAAATATGGGCAAGGGAAAATCCATTTAAAAAATTAAAAGCGACAGGTAGATTTACTCTCAGAATCTGAACACAGATTTATTTTATCATCTAAGGGTCGGAAAAGAGTCTGAGAGGAAAGAAAGGGAAAAAGGAGAGACCTCCAAGAACAGCTCTCCAATATCATCCAATTTTAGCTGTCAGACATCAAGATGAAAACTACAGTTTGTGAATGAAAAAAATATTTTTAATACCCAAAAATACCAAGAAAGGAATTGGCTACAGGCAATCAAAAATCTTTCACTAATCAAAACAAACAATTTCCAAAAATCTTGAAGAGCAAAATATTTTTTTGATTATATTTGTAAAAGTTTTATTATCGCCTTAGACTGAGCAAGTATACACTTGTGTTTAATTTATGTTAATTTTGTATTATTCTCAGAACCGCCATGAATACGAGTCGAAGCTCTGCGGCCTCCGTCAAGTTAAAGAAGAGTCATAACCAAAAGTTAATTTTATTCTCAAAACGGAAAGAGAAAGATCAATGAAATTTTAATATCCAGTTTAATTCGCATAATCCAAGTTACAAATTTCGTTCCCTCTGCGAACTGTAAACTCTGAACAGGGGCGTTAAGTTACATTACTATTGTAGCTTCTGTATTTCAAATGCGAGATTAAAAGCTCAGAAATGCAATGCTCGGAATATATTTCTCTTCTCCATAGTTATGGATACAATCGCGCGGAAATACCAGAATATTCATCAGGGCTTTAGGCAAACAAAAGGTTTCGCCGCTGTATAAAAGCTTTACGCCGTTTCATATAATGCCACGGTTTCAAAAGGTCGTTCCAAATTAGTGAAATTTCTTATGTTGATATTCGTTTACTCAAGTCTCAACTTTTACTTTAATACAAATCCTATCAAATGATATTTCTTAGCTTTGTGAAAAATTTGTTTAATACAAAATATGGCATTATTTGATAATTAGTAAATCCGTGTTAAGTTTTCTTTAAACAGTTGTATTTTATTTAGGGATTCTGGTTTATTTTGGAGGCGCCATTTTGTTGATTATCAACACATTTTACCAATATTAAGCAAATATTTACATTATTACTGAATTTAATTTAAAATTGTAATTCAACTAATTTTAACATTTAGGGGATATTTAATCCAGATCTCGTCTATTTATTTACACAGCGAATAAGGTCATGTTTGGCGCAAAATATCTATTTAAACTACAATCGATTTTTGATTAATGGGTTTATTTTTTGATTAATTTTAAGCGTGGGTTAGGAAACGTGTGGGTAAGGCAGGGGTTGCTATCTTTTGCGGTTGCCGGGCACTAGCAGGCTTTTAAAATACTTCACGCACAAAAAGGCTTACCTAGATGCTGCCAATAAATATCACCCTTTCTTCTATATTCTTGATATAGCACTCTGAATATACGAAGGTAAGGAACTTTACTGCTGTATAAAATATTGGATTTCTAAATAGTTTGTAGATTCATCAATAGTGACTTAAACTGCGTATGTAGCAGCTGCTATTCTCTATACGCGGTTTTAATATCCTTGAAATAAATAAGTAAGTGTTGAAATAGACGATTAAACGCCATTATTACGATAACTAGTTGTTATAAAAATGGTCTAACAGCGTGAAAAACCGTTTTTGTTCAAAAGAGTTATAAAACTGACATGTTTATAAAAAGTAGATCGGCAGTTATACTAATCCCTGATATGTTTGTTTTTTTATTGCAATATTAGGCTTATTTGCAGTACGTTAGTCATGTTCAGTCAAGTCAAGTCAAGTTCAATCAAATCATAAGTAAATAGGTTTCGCCGAATGCGTCAACATGATCAGTTTTTACTCTCTTTGTGAAAAGTTTACGTGTCAGGCAGTTATTATTTATCCAACCAGTAGCGATATAGTTTACCTGTCTTTACAATGTACGGATAGGTGCGCTCTTGTGAGGTGTTACATAAAATAAGCGTAGTGACAATAATTTGGCCAGCTCAGTCAGAACCAGTCTGGAGTATTTTTGACTAGACTGGAATGGACGGGACATGTTCAGTTTGAAAAAAAAAGTTCATATGAGTCGAATCCAGAAGCGTGTGACGTGATTGAACTGACTTCAAGCGAAATGTCTCTAATATCTAAAAGACATCCGATAGGCAATAAAGAATATAATTCAAACGAAACATAGAATAAGAAAAAGTAAATAAAATTAAATGAAGTTAATACTGTTGACTTACTGATAACAGTCAAGTATATCTGCCTGATGATGGGCGGGTGCGCTGCCACCTGGCACTCGTACAGCCCCTGGTCCCTCGCCACGGCACCCAGAATGCGGAGCCTCCAGTTGTTGGGGTAGCGGAAGGACAGAGCCAGTCGCTTGTCCGCGGAGTAGGCCTGCTTTCCCACCGTCAGTAGCTGGAGGCGGTCATCGCGACGGGCGGCCCAGGTCACCTGGAAAATAAACAATGAAAATAGTTACTTTGTCATGGAAATTTATCGAAAAAAACATTCAAGCAAATACCTTTTTGGCAAAATGATAAGGCTCCGCTTAAAGAATTCAAAAAGAAGAAGATGGTTTGTAAGATATTGTATATATATATATATAAATATAAATAATATATACTGCTATACAAATAATACCGGCAATCGGAAGGCGGGTTCAATTCCCGTCGGCCGTATGGGTGTTTCGGGCTAAAAAAAATTGCTCATAATAAAAAGAAATACGTTTTCTCCCTGGTGAGAGAACCATTTTGAATTGACAAGTTACTTGAAATTACTTAGGTGTGTTCCAGATCTGAGTAGAATTTGAAAAGAACTACTCAAATTTAAGTGAATACAATTCCAAAATACCTCAAATGACCTCTGAAAAAAATTAAAAATGACACAGAAAACAAACGAAATAAAACTGAATATATTAATCCGCCTCACGCTAGAATATAAAAGCCCGGCTGGGCGTAAAACCAAATAAAAAATGTATGCAGTATCATATTATACATGCGTACAATGTTTGAATAGCCGCTATAATATAATAAAAAATAATAATACTAAACTAAATAGCCAATAATTTCTCTTCCCTTTTAGTTTTTCTTCCCTTTTTTTAATTCCCTTTTTTTTAGTTACCTAGAGCCTCACATCATTCCATATGGAAATACCGTAGATCCACTGGCTCCGAACAGTTGGTTACGTGATGTCATTTGAAACAATTCTACATTTTTAAATGTGTAAATATTTAATTTTTGCGAATACGTAATCTGATGAAAGTAAAATTTTAGCATATAGGTTCCTGAAAAAATGTAAAGGTACCAATTGTAAATGGAGATGAGCAGAACCAATAACTGGAATGAAAGACAATTGATTAAAGTACCTACTTCAAACGAGAGTGTGAGGTGATTTCTTATGAAAATCGCGTTTTCTTCAGTAAAAAAATCTTTGCAAATATTTTTTCACCCGTAGATGTATAATTTGTTTGAAATTCAGTTTCGTTGTGCGAATAAACCTGTCTGAAAATTACTCTTCCAGATCAGAGATTACTTTTTGCCGCTTCTGAATCAGCAAAATACATAATAACTCGGGGAGTTGGCACAGCCTTGTTGGAACACGTGACATCTGAAGAAAAGGAAGAATGGGGAAGATAGAAATCGCTTAAAATGTGTTTTACAAAGAATCAAAAAATAAACATCATCAGTAATTATACTTTGACCAGATGATAAAATTAGGTCGGAAGCAAAGCGTTTTGTGAAATACTCATTATGAATATCAGCTCTCTGCATTTCTTTGAACAGGGTTGTTCTTTTGCATTATTGCCAGAACAATATTTATACTTTCAGCATAAGACTTATAAATACGTTTATACAGAAAGCTTTTGATGGTAATTGTGATATAACTAAGTAAACTGACTCTTTTAAATGATAATTTACAAAGCTATTTCCAAATCTTTGTTCCACCTAATATTGATATTTCCAAAATACTGTCAAATTGATATATTTCAAAATTCGGGTATTATTGTGCCATCTACCAAATGATTGATAAATAGCAGAGTTGACATAGTTAGATATTGTGTATTTTCCATCACCGAAAATAAAGCATTTATTAAATTACATTTCGACGTAAAATGGAAACTGGTTTCCTAAACTGATTACGTCAATACCGTCTGACAATAGTTGATTGATTATTGTTTATACAAGTCAAATAATGGGAGTTGTTGATAATTAAAAAAATTCTCCATTAATAAATGATAAGTGGTAAAATTTATTATCAGTACAACATAAACATAATTTTCCATGATTTATTGGGTACATCATTAGGCGGAAGTGTCAGAAACCATAGAAATAATATAATTTCCGTTCCTGGGCGAATACAAAGAGAACACTATAGCATAAACTGCGGTTTCGTGCGGGGTGGAGTAGTCAGTGGAGTGACCTAAAAAACCATCAGAGGGTAGGTGTATTAGATTGTGTTTGAGGCTTTACAATCTACATTTGTATTTAGGTGGGCGGGGAGGGAGGGACGAGCCACTGGTATGGGTTTGAACTGAGCTTGTTTGTCGCCAAATACATTATGCAGGTCTCGCGTAATCCGGATATGTTTCCGGTCAACAAGCGGATTATCACACGTCACTATGACAGAAGAGCTTGCACGAAACTAGGTCTAACAAACCTACCGTGAATACTCTACTGACACTAGGTGTGACACAAAAATCACGCTTGCTCAACTGAATAATATAACATTTAACAAAAAAAAATGTGATATTGTTGGTTAAAAACGTATATTTTTAATAGCGCTGCGTTATACAAATACCCAAGTATTCAAAAAAATATTAATTAAAATTTCGTTTTAAGCAACTTTCATAAAAACTGCATTAACATGATGAAAAACTGTTACTTTGTATGTTCTACTTTAATTTAGCTAAAGGCCAACCAGCCGTACAAAACCGAGCTTTCAGGACAGATGAAATGACTAGTTTATAAGCCGGACATAATAATAAACTAAGCACGTGCTTCGCTGGTAATAGCTTAAGTAAAATTACTTCGTTAAATTGTAGTTGGTACTTTCGTAATCAAAAATTAGTATATGTAGTTATTAGTTATTAAGGGAACGTTATTTTTTTGTCTAAATAACGGCCTACACAGCATTATGATCGACGCACTTTATTTTGTCTAAATAACGGCCTATACAGCATTATGATCGACGCCGAGGATATTATAATACAAGGTATTAAGATATGCTATCAAGTATTTTTACTATGGAACCGTAAGTCGCCGATTTTTTTAACCAATACTGTTGCACGCCTTCGCTTACGTATCCGTCCTTTCCAAACCTACATATGAAACGTGCCAATTACATTGACACATAAATAAACCATTGTCGACAGATTCCCGTGCCTACAGGTTTTGACAGCGTTCATCATTTGCAATACTTTTGAATAAAGACGGGTAGGGATTACAAGAAACAAAACGGTATAAAATCGACATTTCAATTGAATTATTTAAGTTTATCTTTCATTTCATGTTTATAATTTTGTAAATAATGGTAATAGTTATAAACAATGGTTACAAAATAATATTTATTACATTACAGTAGATTACAATCGGATTAAATTAAAAAATAATTTTAATTTAAAACTGAAATTATCAGAAATAATATCTTGCCATAAAAAATATGCTTTGAACAAATAATATGTAATTGGTATATTCATTTGCTAAATTATGTAGACAAGGAATTGGCGAAATTGCTACATAATTTGTGTGTAAATGGTGACAAAAAAATGGATCTTCGTGCTTAGTTTGTCAAGTAGGAGATTACTTGAACTAGCTGAAGTACCCGGCGTTGTCCGGCTTTATACTGAGTTTTTCGAAATGAGAAACAGTTGTCAAACTGTTGTCTGATATATTTATAGGTTTTAAACTAGAATAGAATAGAAGTGAAGGGTTTGCAAAAGTCTTTAGTTCGGCAGTATATTCCATTTTTACGGTACATCCTGAAGTTAGCCTTAAATTACATCAGGTCATCGGGTACCTGACTTCACTGTCAGAGCTCTCAAACAACAATTGTAGATAAGCATTTATCAGATTTCTTTTTTAATGCATTTATGACATCTGTCATTGATTGACATTTCTTCTGATATCGCCTTTTGGTTGCATGAATACGTTTCATGTGCAATTTTTAAGATCCATTCAAATTTCAATCAAAAACTACAATTTAAATTATGCAAGAGATTGTGGTTTTCCACTTGAGAGGTGTAAATAAAAACAATATTGATTAAAACAGCAGAAACTTGTGCAACTGTGAAGAAAAATATTTATTATCCTCTTCTAACCAAAAAAAATAAAAAATATTATTTTTAAAAAATAAATCGAAATCACACAGAATTATATATGAGTGGTAGTTTGAATGTAGAAACAGCCCACGCAATAAGTCTGCGAATTTTCGTTGATGGTTTGAAATCATTTTGGTCAAAGTGAGAGGAGCAAATTATTTTATGGCAAGTAGGAAACCAGTTCCCTTTCTCCCCGTTGCGTAAATCCATTTTTCTTTCATTTTGCGTTCCTTTGGAAATCTGAAATAATAATACTATAAGCTATGACACATGAAACTGATAAATTATTCTTCAACTAACAAAAATAAATAATCACTATTTTTCATGTGAATACGGTACAAGAGTCCCAACTGCTCCCATCTGTATAGACACAGTGAGGTTCTGGCATCTCCAATTGGAGTATGTTGTGAGGCAGAAGGGGTAAAATATCTGTACTCCGCTTCGCACAATTAATTTAAACAAAACTTTGTTTCAACTTAATTACCACACAACACATCTATTTACGTCCGAAGAGATGGTATGAGATGCATTTAAGTTTCATTTTTTCAATCAAAGTTCATTGGTAAAAGCAAGTAATTGATAATAATATTTTACATTTGAATAGAAAGGCATTTTTTCTACCACCATAAGCGCCTATAACAATAATCATCAACAAAAATAATATATTTAAAAAAATATATATTATAATGAAATATCGACGGTCGGTATTTAAACGTAATAGCGTCCCATCACTAACTCTGCGATGCGACTTCGCCGGCGAGTGTGGGGGCTGACGTCAATAAAAACTTTAAACAAAAATTGTTATTGTCTTCTAGTTTTGAACTTGTAGGTGAAATGATATTCTATTTGTTTTGAAGTTCACTTGGCGCGTCGCATATTCACAAAATTGCGCTGAACAAGACAACATTCTTAATAAAACGATGACGAACTGCACTCGACGAACGAAATCTTTACGTATTGAAATCCCGCTCAGAAGACCGCGATCCGCTGATGGTCGGGTAGCCCCAAAGATAATATCTTTGGGTAGCCCTCACAAAATATCTTCTTACATTCTGTTATCTTTGATCGACGCACTTTATTTTGTCTTAATAACGGCCTACACAGCATTATGATCAACGCACTTTACTTTTCCTAAATAACGGTCTATACAGCATTATGACTGACGCACTTTACTTTTCCTAAATAACGGCCTATACAGCATTATGACTGACGCACTTTACTTGTCTTAATAACGGCGTATACAGCATTATGACTGACGCACTTTACTTGTCTTAATAACGGCCTATACAGCATTATGACTGACGCACTTTACTTGTCTTAATAACGGCCGATACAGCATTATGACAGACGCACTTTACTTGTCTTAATAACGGCCTATACAGCATTATGACAGACGCACTTTACTTGTCTTAATAACGGCCTATACAGCATTATGACTGACGCACTTTACTTGTCTTAATAACGGCCTATACAGCATTATGACTGACGCACTTTACTTGTCTTAATAACGGCCTTTACAGCATTATGACTGACGCACTTTACTTGTCTTAATAACGGCCTATACAGCATTATGACTGACGCACTTTACTTAATAACGTCGATCAGATCGGCCTGATTGACGCACTTAACGTTGCCCGAAAGAGCATATTTCATGACGCTTCACCGCCAATAAATATATTGAAACCGAAATTTTTTGTTCGTTTATGCACTTTGTATGCTTGAAGAAAATAATAAATTCGAAGTTTCTTCAAGAAAAAAAGATAATATAACTATCTTTGAAGAAGAAAATAATACATATAAATTTAAATCTAACATGAAACAGAACCAGACACAGAAAAAAAAATTAACGGTGACATCTAGGAATTGAACCCATGATCTCTTGTCTTACCGGGGCAGGCGTTTTAAACCACTCGACCACTGGGACATATTTACTAAGCATCATATTTTTCGATATCATATTTCAAATTCAGAATTAAAAGTATCATGTTGCAACTATTTTTCGAATATTTTTGGCATCTTTAAAGGGAAACAAAGTTTCTTATGAAATTGGTTTGTAACCTAGATAATATAATTGACACATAAAGGATTTGTAACAAGATGTGTGGATCCTTTTTCTTATATTTATCTATGGTTTTGGTGCGTGGCACCTCCAGTATTTACTCATTAACCATTGTGCATTGGGGTAACCGGATAAATCATCACAATGATAATTCATCACATCTTTAAAAAGTTATATAAAGTCATGGAAAGTGATGAAACAAAAACTTTAGTAACTGGGTTATGTAGGTTAGGTTAGGTTTGGTTAGGTTAGGTTAGGTTAAAAAAAAAATTTCATCGTTTCTAATGACTTTATATCACTTTTTAAAAGCGTGTTGAATTGTCACTATGTTGAGTTTTCATGGAACCGTGGATTGGTTAGATTGCCAACCCTGGAATTTTTAAGGACATATCCGTTGCCGAACCTAGGTTGCAATCACAAAACCTGAGGAGTTCAAATCGAAGCAGTATTCCTTTCTCATTCACAGTCCAGAGCAGTGAACCCACTTTTGGCTGGAGAACGAATCATTCCGATAATTTCGTAATCAGTAATTTTAATAAACTAAAATCTTCATCCTTGAACGATGAGTAATCATAAAGCATCTTCCGATCCTGAACTTTCGCCGATTTTTCTCTTGGGTAAAATATTACTTGTTTGAATTCACGTCGAGATGAGTTGCTGCGGACAAGCTGTCATCAACCTTCCTGCAATAGGTATCACACCATACCATATTTAAGCCAGCTCCTTTTTTCCCAAATAGTTTAATTTAGGATGCAATTTTATGTTTACAATTTTTTTTCATTAACCCTACCCCTCACAGGAGGCGTTGAGGAAAATATTTTTTCTCCAGGCATATGTCTTTTTTGAGGGTGCTGTGTGGTAGGTAAGTTTCAAGGAATGAAAGGGTAGGAAGTTCTGGGAAGGAAAAGGGTATTGAAGGGTGGAAAGAAATCTGGAGGTTTGTAAGTCTAAGATTGACGAATGAATCGTTACCTCCCACTGCAGTGCAAGGCAATGGACCGACTGAAGACGTCAAAAAGTATCTCGCTCAACTGGCTTCACCCGATTCCACCTTGGTAAATGAATCCGCCATCAATACCTGGACAAACCTCACCCCATGAACCCGGGCACCCCTGCTAAGTCACTTGGGGCAATCTATGGTAGAGGTGTTGGCTATCCAATAAATGCATTATTGAATATAAATTACAAAAACCACATTCTTTACAGAACATTACTTGGTATTTTACAAATGAATATAACATAATAAGTGTTTACTAACGAACTATTTATTACACGTCCATATAAACTCAAAAGAAAATTTAACAATCTAATAAGCAAAGTTTAGAAAAGTTCTTACGAACTTTACAAGTGAGCAAGGCTTCATGTTTTCCCGAGGGGTCCAAAGTAACTTAGATATAATAATGTAAGATAGGATTCGATTAGCAATTACACTGACCCCGCTCAAAATTGTCCGCTTTGTGATAAATGGCGATGGTAGCTTGTGATTTGTCCGATACTAAAGTTGGCTGACGTGGTTGACACCAAGACAAACTTTAAAGGCTTATCGAGGGGTCTCAGCTTACCTAAGATCAGGGACTAATCCACGCCTCAATAGGGATTCAGCAGCTAACAAGAAGAAGGGATAGCTGCGGTAAGTTGAGTATTAAGGGATAAGGATAAACATACGCGTATACACACGAAGACTTATTAATGAGAGGCTTGCTTTGGACACTGATCCTCAAATGCCAAAACATGTAATTACATCGAGCCGTTATTGAAACTCTTTTTTCAATATCATTTTTTTATATTAGCTCCGTGCACACAACGGGCTTTAAGAAAAAAAATCCCTCAGAGCCTATGTCATCTTTAGGCATGTCGTGTGGATGGTCTTCTGGGAAGGAAAAGTGTATGAGGGGTGGATAGACATCTGGGAGTCAGTGGGTCTAGGTGTGGATGGATGAATCCATCACTTCCATTGCGGTCGAAGACGACGTGTCGAGAAAGTGCTGTTAGAGAGTTCAAATATACTCTCCATCAACCAGTTTCTCCGTATCCAACCCTCCACGCAGTTAGCTGGTGGAAGCATATGCTGCCAAGACCCAGACCTCATTCCATGAACCCGGGCACCTCTTCAAACATAGTGAAACATTTGGAATGACTTATGGCAGAGGTGTTGGTCAGCCAATAAATAGTTTTCGGGGTGGCGATACCCATACCCGCATCTCAAGTTAGATCAGTACCTTTTAAGAAGCACAAGAAAAGAAACTATAAAGTACTTACTCTTTTTTAATGTCAATACCACCTTAGAATCCCATCTGCTTGAAGAAAGATGGGATTCTGATTCCAGATCTTGTGGTATATTTTGAGAACAAACGAAGCGCGAAAGGAGATAAAAGATGATAAGAGAGAGGTTAGGAAATCCCTGGCTATTTAGATCTGATTATCAAATACAGTTAATGCATTTTCAAGCAACATTTCATATCTGGTTGCTGATATTTCACATGTGCAATTTTGAATGTATCCATGTACACTTTCACACTCTATTGAACTTTTCTATAAACTGTATATTTAACTCGTGGTTGAATATACAGTTTATAGGTTAATTCATCGCGTGAAATGTGTATTCAAAATTCCGAAATTGCGCTGGCTGCTTTGCTAAATAAATCACAATAGACTTCAAATAAAAACCTATTTTAGTCGATACAAGTTATTGTCAAAGCCAACAAATCGACCCAAAAGCAACCTAAAAAAGGTAAAACGTGACATAAGGCAAATGTTTTTCATTTCCAATCTACATGTTGTTACAATGCTTCATATATATTATTTCATACCGGCGCGCGCGGAGTTTAGAATATCCAATTCTAAAACATTTAATTTTTTGTTTACTTTCTCTTTTGCCGCTTGATTCATTAAATATTTCTCTAGAATCTCGAACAGCTGATTTTTAATGTAAGTAGATGATCCAAAATAAAAACGGATCTATCAAGCGAATGTGTCGTCAGTTCCAAGAGGCCGAATTTATTATTGAATCTTTTTCATTGAATTTACTTTTGTGTTGATCGTGAAGGATTTCTTCCGTTTCGTCTGTCTTACGGACTATACAAAAGTAGCATTTAAATTCTATTTTACAACTGAATGAATCATGTATTACATTTATATAATTATACACAAATTTCGACTACCATAATATGGACATGTGTCTAGTGTGGTAGTCGAAAAGCATGTAAAAAACCTGTATCCAAATATATTTTTATGAATAAAGAAAAAAAAACATTTTAATGACATATTCATATTGGTTGTAAATGCATTCTAGAGGCAATTTATAAAAGTCTAGGTAATTCTTATGAAATAGATTCAATTATTCGGTCATGAGTGAGCCGCACAATTGAGTTAGCTCTTTTTGAAGATATTTTGGAAAAATAGCGACATAAAAATTATCGAAGGATTGTCCAGGAAGGAAGTCCAGATGTCAGACAGGTGTGAAGACTACACTTACTAACTATCTAGCGTCTTATTTTTTCTTGTGGTACGAGGTGGAGTACCGGTACTAAAAGTCCTACTATCATTTAAGCTCTTACGATTGGGAACTGAGAGCCGTATCGGGGAGCCGTTTCGGGAGAGTATAGGTGCATACGGTCTGAGCTCACGGCTGCCTTTGAATTGAGTCGACTCTTTGAGCCGTTCGAAGATATTGAACTGGTACCATTGCTCTCGCTCTCGAGTCATGACCTATCGCAAGTATGTAATATTTTTAAAGTCAAATAACTTATTATAAAACCTCTAATTGTAATATGTAATCATTGTAGACAGTATTACACACGCTCAAAAAAAGTAATGATATTGAAAATACATAAAAGGGTTCGGTTGCATCTGGTACTCGAATAATTATTAAATTATTTTTATGTGTTAGTATTTTTTTAAACCTTATAGGGCTTTTGCATAAAGTCGGTACACGTTTGGTTGGAATACAAGAAATGAGAATACAAATAAAATAAAAATGGAATAAACATCCCTCAACTCTAAAAATAATTAACCAAGTTTGATGAATGTGCAAAATACTAAGGATATATTCTCTAACTGCTAACAATAAGATATTTATTTTCTTAAACTCTCTCTGGACTTTTTTGTATTTTCAATTTGCCCCCATCGTATTGTTTTATAAGTTGTTCTGTTGTAATGCTTTTATAATTATAAATTTATTGTAATAGCCAATTTATCAAAATACTTTTCTAACGTTGTTATGTATCTACTTTGTAACTTATAAACTCTCGATAAACTTGTGTAATTAATCAAAATATTTGACAAAGTTTCAACATCTCACCAATTAATTCATTTCTATTTTTCTCTTTAATGGCAGATTTTTTTCTCCCCTTAATTGCTAATAAAAGAGTATAAATAAGTGTCATAGATGTTTTAAAAAAATTACCCTTTTATGACTTTTTATAAAAATTGTAACTTCATTAATTTACAAGCTAATTAAGAGTCCATATTATATTGTTCAGTAATCTTTTTGAAAGACAATGCATATTGTGTTGTGCAAAATAGACCTTTTTGATAAAACTTGAATCTTACTCAGTATGAATAATAACAGCCTAAATTTTACATACAATCATTTTATTATTTTTCTATTACTTTCATAAATTTTTACAATAATTAAGTACATAACCTACGCCATGACGCGTGTTAATATTATCGTTGCTTTATTACATGATATTCAGAGAATTGCTAGAAAATATTTTCTACCCGTGTGAGGATTAGAAAGTTACTTTGAAGTTTCACTGGAAACCGCAAATGAGTACGTATATTCGCATAAAACAATGAAATCTTTGAGTTTATGTTTCTCTAGCATATCAAAATACATCCACTATCCTTGCAAGATAACATCAAAAATACGTATTGTTTTTTTAGAAAGCTCCAAAAAGGATTTTTTTTTAAACATGTTTTTTACGTGTTCTTAATTAATAAATAATATACATTTGATTAATATTAATTATGTAGGGAAATTTTATATTAGCTGACGTGTATCCGACCTTGTTGTTTGTTGTTACAAAATGTAGGTTACGAATGGTTTGGACTAAAGTTTCGGGGTGTGAATAACTGAATTACCTTTTCGAGAACTGACCGTATTTAAGTTAAAATAATACTATTTTTACGATTTAAAAAAATGTCCAATTCGGGAGGCGGGTTTGGTTATCGCCACCTCGAGAACCATTTATTGGGTAACCAACACCTCTGCCATAGATCTGATTTAACAATGGTGCCCGGGCTCATGAGGGGTAATCTATTTAGGAGACACCGATGATTATTTGGAGAGGTCAAAGGATCTCGTCAATCCAGCCTCTCGAGATCTTGCACGCCACGCTACGGTGGGCAGGCGAATCCTGAACACACCTCCCCAAAAGAACCCGGGCACTCATGCTTAATCACCAAACGTAGCGAACCACTCGGGGTGACCTATGGCAGAGGTGTTGGTTATCCAATAAATTAACAAGGCATTATTTGGATAAACTAAAGCATAAAAACTGAGAAAATGAAAGTTTTATCAAAAGCATATAAAATTACGATTTATCGAAAATGAAATAAACAATGAAAAACGAAATTAATAAACTGTACCAACAAAATGAACGCAATGGTAAATGACACAGCTCAATTAATCAGTAACACGAAATAATTTAATCAAAATGAAAATAATTCGAAATCTACGGAAATTCAATTTAACAATGCAAGGGAAACAATAGCGCGGTTTTCTATTACGTCCAACAGATGGCGCCATTTAAAATAAAATAATGTTTGTAAAAAAAGCAAGCAATGGCGCGTGTTTATTTTACGTCCAACAGATGTCGCTGTTTTTCAAAAAAGGCATGTTTGTCAAACAGAAAAAAAAACATGTTTTACACTTCACAGGTCACATCTATATAATATAAGTATATAAACGTTGTGTCAAAATTTCATAGCAATCAGTGAAGAACTTTAGGACATTCGAGATTTTGATAAAACGTGCATTTTGATTTTTTTGAAGAAGAAGAATATAGATTATGAGAAATTATTTATAATTTTGAGAATACTTTGAATTTTGAGAAATTATGTGCATTTTTGAGAATTTCCCCTTCCACGTACAACGCAATATCAAATTTCACAATTTGGATAATCCTTTGTCCAACCGAAGAATATATATTGTTAATAAAGAAGGAGGTAGCGCAACACGGCACGATACCCCAAAAATAAATTTCAATGTTTCCATGTGCTTTTAAAACGTTGTCAACTTTGTCCATTTGGACAATTCTTTATCCAATCGGACAATTGTTAAGTAAATAATATCATTAAATTTATGTACCCACATTAGGGTGTCCCAGGACATAAGGAAGTTTTTTTTTCATGAATTTAAATATGCATACCCTCTTATTTTATTTCATTTGATCTCAATAACTCATATAATAAATATTATTTTGATTAAATACCAGCAACCCGTGCCGACTTGATGCCAAACATATGGTACAGAGTTAATATTGAAGGATTTTCAACTTTCATTTTTGACGGATAAATAAAATTTAAAAATGCACAAATGTTCAATTATGTAGTATTTTATATTTAAAAATGGTTTATTGATTAAATTTTTTCTTCATAGTTTGTTTTTTACAGTCAGGATAAATCTTCCGGTGTTCCTGAACGCATCGTAACAAAAATTATTTTTGTTCCTCTTCGACCGTGAGATTAAGCCATGAAAATCTTGCATTAACTTAACAGTTCTTTCAGCTGTATCATTCACTACCCTCAGCGGCGACACCTTATTTCTGACTTCTTGATGCGAAGCATTATTTGACCACATCGTAGGGAATTCGTTAAGAAAACTGGCATCTGTTTTCAGACGATCAAACAAATACTTGCTCTTGACTGAAATGAAGTCGTAAATATTTTTCTCTGAAACAAAAGTCACTAAATTATGATATGAACAAAAACCTCAATACAAAACATAATTTAAACTACTTAATAAACTTACCATACAATTTACCATCAAGATCTTCCTTCGATGGGATGTTACATTTGTCATGGGTTGATAAAATTTTTTTTTGATATTTCGAGCATTTTTATTTAAGTTGTTTGATCCACAGCGTCGTCAAACAGCGATAAAATATATCCTTCATCGGTCAAATACCATAACTGCTTACTGAACAGAAATAAAGCTGCCATTGAGATGTTTTCATCAATTTTTTTTAAGCCTTCATCGATTTCAAAAAGCACAAGTCCTGGTTAGGTGCTTTAACTGCTATAATACATTGTAACCATGGCTTGACATAGGATGTTACTATGAACAGGCAAACGTCTAAAAGTGCCGCCTTATCCTTACCCGTAATTTTAAATTGCGCACAAATTAATTATATTTTCAAGGAATAAAGCGCCTTTGCCATCCATCAAGCACCTGGGGGCCGAATCTTAAATTTTCTCGATGTATCTCCTCCTAAAACTATCACACAGAGCTCTAAAAACTCTCAATAGTCATCTCCAAGTATTTTTGTTGTCAGTGCAGTACGGTAAAAGTCAATCAAATCATCGATTTCGGAAGCGGTTAGGTGCAATATGAGATTTTCTCTGTAGCACTGAATTTTATCGGGATCAACATTTTTACAGTTATCTCGAAACTTTTTGAAGAGTGGTATGTCAGGGCTTGTAGTCATTTGACTGATTTTTACTTCAAACACAGTTTTTAATACCAACTATGGCTATATTTGGTATATATTGACAGTTAAATTCACTTTCCGAATATTGTAGAACAAAACTTCAAGAACTTGTCCATTAGATGGCAGTTTAGAACCCGATATTTGGTGTTTTACGACTCCTATTAAAATATACTCTTTTTAGAAGTGCGTAAATCTAACAACATCTTGCCTGAACGAGTGATTTTCGTTTACTAACAAAATAGCAAGTTTCTACAAGCTCATCAACACGTTTGCTTGCTGCCGTCTTTGTACAAGTACTGACATCTTTCGATGCAAGTCGGCATGGGTTGCAGTTGTCCAAAGTAAACGAAATTTTTTTTATAAGTGTTTTGTCATTATTAAAACAATTTTTTTTTTTTTTTTCTTTTAAAAAGAAAGACAAACATTTCCAGGTTACGAATAACCCAACAATGTTTGAAAATCTCCTACTACCACCACAGAAAGCCGAAAATGTTGCTTGTGTTGTGATGGAGGACTTAGCCAGCCGAGGAATCGAACACGCGACGCTCGGGTGAGACCCAAGCGCTATGCCCACTCAACCACTGACCGGTCATGGTATTAGATGGTATTCGTTCAAAAATAACAACTTTAATTTTTTTGGGACACCCTAACCCACATGTAAAAAAAAAACCTACAAAATTTTTCCATTAGTACAATTTGTGGTCAAACTGGACAATTCCCGTGTGCAAAATATAGATTATTAAACCCCCAGGTCTCGGGCATATTCTGTCAGAAGGTGCAAATGTGGATGAGTGCAAGCGAGATGGAATGCTTGCAAGATCTTATAAAAGGCGATGCACGTTAGTTGTGTGCCTCTTTTGTTACAAGCAGCTCCCCAATAATTATCAGCACAAGATCAAGTATCTTTATTGAGTACGACCCGCTACAATAATACTCAGCTTCTACACCACATACGGCATACATTACAGAAGGTCAGAAAATATCCGCTCTGCTTTCATTTTGTTTTAAAAATGGCTCACCTTACATTTAATTGTAACCAAAATTACTGATCACGAAAAACACAAACACTTTTTATTCGAAAAAATTTAATATATAAAAATCACGTGTCACTGTGTTCGTACATGCTAATTTCCTAAACTGCCCAACCGATTTCAATGAAATTTTGTGTACGGTTGGTTCCAGCTTGAAAGATAGGATAGTTTTGGATCCAATAGGTGGCGCCGTTGTCGATATCAAAAAGGGCGTTGTCCTGTCGTAGACCGCCTTTTACGTAGACCGAATTTTATATAAACCTCATTTTACGTAGGCCGCTTTTTACCTGGTGGCGCTGTCTATATAAAATGGTGTCTGTGGCAGGACAACGTCTGCCCGGGCCTACTATAAACGTTATTGTCACCTCACTTTTTTGAAGTTTCATAACAACAACAAAAAATGAAAATTCACTAAGTTTCTATTTTTTTCTCAAATCGCGGTCGGAAACTTTGTTTTTATAGAGGTCTACGTTTTATTTTTTCTGTGATTTACTTCTAAAATCAAATATAAAGCGTGGTGTTATCTCTTTCTTACACTGTTTAGATCATATTTCTCACCATGACAGTAAGGGAGATACAATGATTTCTATGAGACCTATGTAAGCTATTCCCAAAAGCAAACAAAGCCTGAGGGGTAAGTTTTTAGATTCTCACGGCCAAAAGCATTTTTGTTGTTTGTTTTTGGGGTGTTATGCCCAGGCTATCATAAATACTGTGCTTTCAGAATTCGCCACAAGATGTCGCCACTTCCGTTGGCATTTCGCACTTGGACGGGCCCAGGCCACAAATAAATAAGCACAAACTCGACAACCAAAATTTACACATCTTCGGATCTACCGGATCTGCCCTGATGATGGACACTGCAAACTGCAACGCTGTCCGAAACGTCGGCTAAAGAAGGAGTTAGCGGGTTAGCGCAACACGGCATAACACCCCAAAAACAAACAACAAAAAAAGCCTGAGGGGTTAATAATACTTTCCAATAAATTTGAATAGTATTATTTGTTAAATTAGACGTACCTGTGCTCGAATATCGTTTTTTTTTCATTTTGTTAGTTCTTTGTAGAATCGGATAATAAGGAACTCATATTTTTTAAAATCAATATTGACTTTCATTTTTAAGGCATGCTAGCGTTCCGGGTCAGGAAGACAAAAATCACGGGTAGTAGCGAGGTAAAGGTAGGTTAGTACCAATTTCATAAATAAACCCGGGGAATTAATTTGACCGTTAGCGGTAAACCGCAACGTTAAAAATGCCCAAAATACACAATCCCCTTAAAATCCTCAGAAAAAAAAAAAATCTCGCATTAAACATTAATAAACATTTCATGCAGACCCTCCGAAGACTCGTGTGGATCGGACCTCCTCGAGTCAAAAAGTTGTGCGTTGGTTTGCTGTCGTAACAGTTATTAAAATACAATTCATAAAATAAAGACAAACATTCCTGGGTTACAAAAATCCTGACAAAATTTTACTTTCTCCTGAAAATCAACCTTGTACAATGATGGAGGACGTAATCGAGAGAATGTATCTTGTGCACTCTGGTACTAGCCAATCAATTTGTGTATATACAAATAGATAAAATAATTATGCTTATAATTATCCACACTATCGCAAGTATGAAAAAATTATAGAATCTGTTAAAATAATTCTAATCTTTCAAATGTGGACTACATGACCATTTTTAATAATACGACGCATGTCGTGAATACTTCAAGATAAATACACTTAAAGTTAGAAGGCAATTGACTGACCAAATACGTTTGCATAAAATTGTCAACGGTCAACTTGATACCTCATTACATTATGTCTTAGCAATATTTAAATAAATGTCCTTTATTCCCATTGTTTAAGACACCATAGCATTTTTCACTTGAATACATTAAAAAATAAAATCGCCTATTTTAGCCCTCTGACCAAAATGTGTCGAATGTATAATAAGATTGAGTGTGTTGAAGTAGATATTTTCGTCAATATTCAGTACAAATTCAAATGTTCTGCAACTGTTAAATAATATGTTCAGATAATTATATTATATATCACTGTAACTTTCGTGTCTGTTGTCTCTCCTAGTATTATTTGTCATTTTACTGAGCTTATGTTTAATTTTACATTATTATTTGTTTGGTATTTTAATTGTACGTCAACTGTATTTAATTGCATTTTTACCTGTATGTCACAGTATGTAATTTTTATGCAATTGTAGATTTTTGTCTGTAAATTAACTGAGTTTTTGTAACTGGATAGTTCTCACTTAAGTGCGAACGTCTGTAAAACCCAGTAAAAATAAATAAATGCTGGATTAGCTCAATTACGATGTATTTCATTAAAACAATAAAATACATAATTATAAAAGTTTAGTAGTAGGTACATGAAGCATGTTTTCATACTATTTTTGACTGACATAATAGATTATTACGGGAAGGATAGCGGAAATCGAAGGATTCCTCTAAATATTCCCCACCGATTACAATATTTTGTTACATATTCCCCAAAAAGGTTTGCAAACTACTCTCTGTACCCTGGCGAGATGGGTTGAACCCTAGACCTGACCCGGGTGCCCATAGAAATGTTAATAGTAGACTTAATGACCCCCTTTTATTATATCTGATAAATAATAATTCCAGGTAATGCAAGACGCAAATTAATATTTTTGTTGGTCGGAAGACTGACCCATGTTTTTGACCTTTTTCGTTACCACAACTTAACATCTTAAACAGAAATCATTTTTAAAACATCATGTCTTATTATGATAATAGTCAACAAGATTTATACAAGAATCATTTTGTCCTTCTAAGCCCTTTGGTTTTTTTTTGTGCCTAAGGCAGCATATTGGTTACCCAAATTCTTATTAAAAAACATAAAAGCTTTGTATGAATACAATTCCCAAACTTTCAAATGCGGTATCTCATAACTATGTTTTTGAACGGAACGCATTGGCTTAAATCCCATTTATAAAAAACTGGGGATGGTTCAAACAAAACCATCAAGAACGGAAATCGCTCTAAATGGAGACCCTACATCACGCAACGTTTTTGCTTGGAACAACAGCAATTCTTTTTTTAATTATGAACTAATGTTTTATAAGACAAGGTTTTTTATGCATAGCACAAAGGATGGCAAAAAAAATTTTGACAAGTCAAAATATTTCACCGACAAATGTAGATGTAATATATCTCGACGCCATCTAGTGGTAAATTCTGCACTAACAAAGCCTTTCCTACAAAAATAAATTTGGTTGTTTACAGGTGAGAAAAATAAAATAAGCAGTAATTGTCGACTGAAGTACTTGCCTATACTTTTTTTTTTTTTTTTATAGTGAATACCTCACAAGAGTCCCAACTGCTCCCGTCTGGAGCCAGTGAGACTATGGCATCCCCAATTGGGGGATGTTGTGAGGCTGAAGGTAAGTGGGGAAGGGAAAGAGGAAGGTGGGGAAGTACCTGGCTATTCAGATCTAGTCACTAAACACGGCTAAAGCCATTTGGAGCAACGTTTCAATTCTGAATGGTGGTCTTACACCAGGGCGATACTGGTAGTATCTTCCACTCTGGAACGTGCCGCAAATATACTATATATTATTTTAAATATTTTAAATAATTTATTGTGAAATAACACAAATTAATCAAATAAAATTTGGGTTTGAACCCGCGACCTTCGGAATGGCAGTCCAATGCGTTACCACTGGACTATGCCGGCCGTCAAAATATACTGAATTATTTGGCGGGTTGGAAATAATCCGACGTTGCTCAGTAGTCCAGAGCACCTGACCGGAAATAAGAAGGTGCGGGTTGAATTCCCATTGTGAAAATGCACAGTTATAATTTACGCTCAATGATCCTCACCATAAAGGATGAGTGTTTATTAAGATGAGATAATACCCTAAAATAAAACCAGAATCTTAACGATGTAAGCAAAGCAGCCGTGTACAAAAATATGCGACGCGTGGCCATGGTGTATTGGACAGACCTGCGGTTCAATTTGCTCTATCAGATCTCTATAATTAATTGGGAATCATAACGACATAAGTGTGAAGTCATTTAATTACAATATTCGGCTCGCGGCCCAGCTTATTACATTTACCTACCATCGACTTTGTCCTAGCAAGCCTAGAATATCGATTTTTCCGTGGAGTTTGTTTTAATTGTTTCTGATGAACGTATTACTATAATCTCAAATGTTTCTAGAAGGATTTCTCGGGAAGTTACTAATTCATCATCTAGAAAAATTAAATCTGGTGCTTACCGCTAATTTTATAGTTGAAAAACTGTTTATAATATTTTCACCGTTTATAAACCGTATTTAAACCGTTTTACATAAAATATTTTAATGGGAAGGTCCTATTTTTACGAAACTTAAATATAAATATAAGTTTAAATATAACTTTCCAAGAAACATTTGAGATTTTAGTAATACGTTTATCAAAAATAATTAAAATGTCATAGCAAACCCCCGTTATTAGAGTCTAATGTCGCCTTGGCGAAACTAAATACTTCTCTACAGGAACATCACAACTCTCCGTTGATGACACAATTTAGTATGGTATAGATGTTCATATTAGTATATTATATTTACTTATACATTTACCAAGGGTGGTGATGTTATAATTTGTACTGTTGACCTTCCGATACACTTACTAATATTATTATTACAACAGCTAAGGTTTCCTTACTTCATTACTCCATTACTTCTACGAGGGAGCGCCAAGCCATTTATTACCCCTTTATTACGGGCCATCAATTTGTACTCAAATATTATGTACGGAGTTGGGTTTGTCAATGTTACGAACATGGGATTGACGAAAGTGTTTTTGATGTGTTTTACTGTAACATTACTGTTTGTGAGATTCGCATTACTTGGAGATTTGGTAACAGTTTTATTTATGCTATGATATCAATAAACAAACATAGGCGCGAAAGACGCAACCGGAGAAATTGTAAATCTCAATAATAACTAACAAAATAATATTATGACAAATGAATTTGTTCAACAAAGTATTATACATACTCTAAAATAAGAAAGCTCAACGGTACCAAGAATTAGATAAGAGTTTAGTTTTCATTTATCATTCCATATACCGACTAGGAACACATGACAAAATGTAATGCATACACAAGCAACTATCAGACACACTCACTAACCAATAGTATGTTTGATCTAGGCAACAAGTTTAGGGGTACAGTTGATTTATTTACTGATACCGTTTAGAAAATTAAGCGTAATATATACCGTAATCTAATAGAATGAATCCTACAAATTATAGTAGCGTTGGTAATACAGTTTTGGTGATTTATCTTGTACTCGTATATAGTATTGTTTTAGATTCTATTTTATTTTATGTTACTGTTACGTTTTAATATTATAGTTTCGTATTTAGGATTTTTTTAAATTATTATCATTCATTATAATTGTAATCACAGTTTTTATATTTGTGTATTCATAGATTGTATCTAAATTAATTGCATTTACATACTGTTATTATTTCTTATATAATACAGATATTCTCCTTTGTAAACTGCATTATATATCATTTTTATTTGAAAGCCTTTTTAGTCGTATAAATAAATAAATAATATTTGACAAATCTATCAACACTGAGCTATCCCCCCCTTTTTCAGAAAAACGACTATTTAAAATTTTTTTATTGAAATTTTGGAATCTAAATGCATGAATTTCATATCACACGCATTGAATAGATGATAACTGATAACATGAACTCACCAGGAAGAAGGCTATTGCTGTGACTTGAACGCTTGCATTATCAATTTTTACCATGTTTTAACTTTTATTCTGTACCGTAAACCGAAGATTTCAAAAAAACAAATACAGAACGATTGCACTTACCACTGATCTTTCTCGGCAACGTTCAGATCCAACGTATTGTTTCAATACGAATGACTTTTTAATATGTATCTACCCATTGATTTGTATCGTAACCACGTTTTGTCCGCTAGAGGCATCTTAATTTATGGCAAGCGAGCAATGTGCACTAAATTGCATTTAGTTGGCGTCGGGGAATTTTATTCTAGCTTTGCTGCAGACCATTGCATTGTAAAACGATTTGATGCAATGGGTTGCGGAATGTGCATTTAGGACTCATTTGAACAAAGGTTTGATGTTATTATTAGAACAAGTAAAATACGAATTACGGTATTTAGGGTCCAATAATATAAATCAATAGAAATTAAAGATTTGTGTCTACGTGTTAACCCTTAAGTTTTCCTTTTTCCCACCTGTGGAAAAGCGTCATTTAACCGCTTCGCCCAGTATAAAATGTCTAAAATGTACGTACCACCTACAGTAAATAAATCAGCCTAACCTTAATCTTCCCCAATGCAGCAATATGTTATGCAAATAATTTTTAACAAAACTCTCACATTTACAATCTATTATTAACGACCTAAGTGGTTCAACTCATTATGAAGGGGGCCTATTTGGCCTGGTGCTACGTTTGCCATTATTACAAAATATAAAAAGAATCCCATGAATCGGTGTCCCTTGGGTTAAGAAACTAACCGCTCTAATAATTACTACACCCCATATAAGTAAATTAATGTTATCATAGTCAAACGTCCTTTGATAATGCTTAAATGGAATTGCTTTTAGGCGATAATTTCGCCGATTGGTTTTGAGTGATGATCTGTACCTGTACATATTATGTAGGTAGGTATGTATATTTTTGTTTGCATACTTCACAAGGTTCTCAGCTACTGATTGGAGGCAGTGTGACTATGGTGTACCCGATTGAGGTACATTTTGATTATGAACAAGGTTGGGGGAGGAGGTTAATGACTAACTACCGAGATGGGGTAGTGGAACTGATCACTAATCTAAGTCTTGTAGATTTTCGACGGTGGTCTTTCTCCAGATAATTTTGTCACATAGATAATTTTGGTGTACTCACCACTTTATCCTGGAGCATAGCCACTCGGCAGTCCATGAAGACAGTGGAGCCTGAGGGTGCCGTGATGTTAGCCGGCGGACTGTCTTCCTCGAAGTAGGGCCCCGAACGGGCTCGCCCCCTGCTGCCGCCTAATATCAGGGGGCGGCGCCCTAGCTCTCCTGTGACGAAAAGAGACATTTATATTTAATTAGTTAAGTTTCCATAATTTTGTTATAAAAATTCTCAATCCGCTGGTAAACACATTTTGCCTTTGCCTTTTACACTTGCCATTATACTCTCTAAAATAACTCCGCTGTGATGAAAATTCGCTTATGATGAAAATTAAAATAAAATTGATTTAAACGGTAAAGGCACAATATGGATTTGTTGAAGTTCTCAATATATTAATGTTAGTCATTAATCGTTATGGTGAAAAGGTTTGGAATCATATTAAATTATGATATCCTAAGTAGATTTATTAATTATTCGTCTTCGAAATTAGGTCAAAAATCTGTATTTTTATTTTTCTTTGGCGTCAACTTTTTTTTAATATTTCTAGGTTATTGCAATTATTTTCTGCTAATATTAATTTTTATTAATTATTTTTTGGTAATTAATTTAACTAATCTCAATATTCATTTGCACCATTTTTTTAAATATTTTTTGAAATTCGATTATATTTTGTGATCATCTTCTTGACATCCGATCGAGCTGAAACTCGGCCGATAGACCGATCGTCGAGGAAAATGCACCATTTCAACTATTGGACATATACATATTTATCTGAATTGGATGACATGACTGCATTTAATATACCAAATAAATGTCGGTCCTATCCAATCGGGATTTTGGTCAGTTTTTAGTAGAGTCGAGTCTAGTTCTTGGGGAAGAAGGTTCTATCCTCAATCAAACCAAAAACAAAAAAGGTATAAAAGACATTTTAAAAGTTTACGGTAGATAAGAGCCAATCCCTGTGGAGGACGGTCCAATCCTCATTCAAACCACAAAAATACAGCTTATGAAATGTATAACTTTATGAGATATGTGAGATTGCACTAACCTCCCCACACGCAAGGAAAAAATCGTATTATTTATATCAAGGCTTAAAGCTTCAAATACACATCGAGCAAATTGAATTTGTTTAGTTAATGATGATTATATTATCAGTGAAGTCTTATTGCAACCTCCCTTGTGGCGTTAATTTAGCTCTAGTCCCTCTAAATTATTCGACGAACCTAACTAATACTTGAAATTTACGAGTTCGTACGTTCAGAATCTCATATTCAGGGAAATTAAATTGATACTCGTTGCTGAAATATATTTGTCTAGCAGAGTCAGACATGCATTTTATTTAACTTAACATATTTATATTATTTGCAAGAAAAATGTACCATAAAAAATACAATTTGTTGTCTTATCAGATCGAGATTCTTATCCGACAGAAAGCATGCAAATGCCATTAAGAAAGAATTTCTTGTTGTATCATTTTCCATGACAACAATTGCACATAAAAAACATTTTGCGACTTCTTTGATGTTTTTTGGCATACTGAACACGAAGCCCATAAACTTATCGTAATAGCATCAACTTCTGACTAGCAGAAAATATTCTATGCATAATGTCCCTGTTTTGATGCGATTTTAATGCATGAAAATATTATGTGTCTCCATCGGGATACAGTTTTTGGTTTGGTAAACAGACAGTAAAGCAATGGAATTTGGCTTGACAAATACAAATCTATTCATATTTTTGTATGTACGAATGCTAAGGACATTTACTGAAAAATAACGCAAGTTAAAATTTTAAGGTTTACTTACTCGTAGTGAATACTATATTTAAATCGCAGCTGGTATATTTTATTAGTCAACAGAAATATAGAACACGTTTCTTCTAGTTCAGTCACGTGGCCAAAAATTTGTTAAATTTTGATAAAATCCATAAATGTTACGTTGTTAGCATCTTTTAGGGCTCCGTTTATACGTTAATAATTTTATCGTTATGTACCCATCCGAATTCGATTAATTATTATGTTTTTTTTAAATTAACCCACACAGGAGACGCCGAGAAAAAAATCTCTAAGGGCCTATGTTATCTTTGGGGATGCTGTGTGGAGGGCCTTTTTAGGGAAAGGAAAGAGATAATATTTCAATCAATGTGTCCAGGAGTGACGGACGTATAAATCAATCCCTCCCACTGTGGTGCAAGGCAATGGGTCGAGAGAGTCCGGCAGGTCCGTTTATAATTACATGTTCAAAAATCGTAAATTTTGTAGTAACATGACGTGTTTAAAAGTTTCTGAAAGTGACTGTTCGGGGGTATTTTGTCACTTTTTATTTTGAATTATGACTTTGAAATATAATAAGTATCACCGTTACCATAAGTAGTAAATAAGTACCATATCCAAATGTGCCAACTACACTAAATTAAAATTTTAATAATTGTATTGTACGAGTATTACATTGTAATTATACTAAAAAATCTAAACATGATATGGGACAAAAATAGTTGCAAGATAATATTGTAAATTCTTATTTAAAATATGAGATCGATAAAGGTGACGTATAATATTAATGTCTCGATAGTCGAATTTACTTTATAGAGACGTTATCACGGTAATACAGAGATCCTTGGGGCGTTTAAATGAAATAAATAAATAAATCCTGGGTTCGATTCCCACTTGAGACTGATATCTTTTTATTTTCTGTGTATTGTTCTATTTCATGTTTCATTTAGATTTATTAGTATCATCTTCTTACCCTTAATGAATACCCTTCAAAAGTTAAGGAAAGAGTTGTTCCAATAAAAGTTGAGGATTGATTTATGTATAATTTTTTTATATGTTTCGCATTTCATTCAATCCGCCTGCCTAAAAATCGACTGGACTGTAGATGTATTGTAAAAATTGTAGTAGAAATACAAACTATATTAACAGCTTAAAGTTCAATTTATAGATTTATCATTTTGTGAAAGCTTCTTACGCCGACAAATAGAAATTGGATTTTTTTTTTAAATGATGAAATAACTTGTGCCCATTAAAAGAATAGAAAAATTAAGTAAATCATTAAAAAATCTCACACGATTTCTACTTTTCCTTAATTACATGGATTTAATCATCTTCTTCTTCTTTAGGTACGAGCAAAGCATTGGGAATTAATTTCAAGGTTGGAAATATTTCTCCAGTTATCGTCAAAGTGGATATTTGGCAGTGTTGCGACATCTCGTAATTTTAAAGGATTAGCTGACATTTTAGTATCTTCAATCAAACTTGGATTTATTATAGTTGTAGTTGATTACTCTTGCATTATTGAAATTTGATAGGTCATATCTCTAATCTGTTCCTTCTCGTAAAAGAATTCATTTTCTCCATAAATCGGTTATACACTAATATCACTGAGAAGATTACGATTTTGAGCTACATGTAAGAATAAAAGGTCACGAAGACAATTTTACTATTTTGTGACATGCGTCAAAAAATAGTTGCTAAACTTTACGTAAATGACGTTAAAAATATTGATGGTCAATGCAGAATCGTAAAGCAGGTGGGTAGCTCTGTTGATTTCAGAAGTGTTTGTTTTTGGAGTATAAGAGAGTACATGGGACCTCCCAGGAGTGTTAGGCACATTTAAGTTAACATCTTTCAATATAAGTGGATTAAGTATTGTTCCAGAGATTAGTTTGAAAAAATATTTGTATTGAAATCGAGCATTCCTGTTTAAAATAAAGATGGCTACCATAATGGATAGTACGTATATTATTTCATATATAGGTAACGCATAAACCTCTATTGTACTTTCATATTTCTAAGATACGGTGTTTTTTTGTTTACTGCGAATAAAGGCTTCATTTGTTCTTCGTATTGCGATTCCGATAGTAAATGATCTCGCATTATGAAGAAAAATATCTAAGCATTTTGTTGGAGCGGCAGACAATGTCAGATACGTGGGATTTGAAAAAGAGATTTGTTTTGAAAATCGCGCCAAGGTCATTCTGGAGATGAATGAAATTCATCTTACTTTTAAAAGCTTCGAAAAGTTTTATATCGTCAGCGAGAACGAGATATTTTGAGTGGTTTATATTTTTTCCTATGTCGATAATGAATGTTAATTTTGTTAAAGATTCTATCCAAAATTAATCTTTTACTTCGAAAATCGAGATGCCCACGATGATGTAGGCTTCAGAATATGTTGCGAAGCATTTTTTGATTCGCTTATGTCTACCTCGGTACCTAATAACTATAAATAAAGATTATTTTTGTTATAAAATTTAAAAAAAAAACAATATTTACTTGGGTCTTATTGCAAAAATATATGGCCCAGCTGACTCAATCCAGATCCATACAATAAAAATATTGTTAATAAATTCAAATAAATCTATAAATGCCATATTTTGACATTTTCCTTTAATATAATGGTGGTTTATCTTTTTTGGCTATGTATGCCTTTGATTTACATGGATGTTTTTTGCTGATTCCCGTAAAAAATGTCGGGGAAAGTTACTAATTCTTCGAATATGTGACGTTCACTCAAAATAAATGGTTAATTGAACCCAAACAAACTGCTGCCTTTGTTTCAAAAGGAGATGATAACAACCGTTTTTGTTACAAGCGCAAAACATTTTTGCCAATATACTATGGATTCTTGACGTTTATATTACAAACTGATTAAAATATACAATATTACAATTTATTTCATTATTTATGTTTTTTTAGAGAAAGATAAACATTCCCGGATTACGAATAACCTGACAATATTTGAAAATCTCCTACAACAATCACAGTAAATGGAAAATGTTGCTTGTGTTGTGATGGAGGACTTAGCCAGCCGAGGAATTGAACACGCTACGCCTGGGTGGGACAACTCAGCCACCGACCGGTCAAAACATTATCAATTAAAAAAGAGGAATCTATCAAACGATTATCCCGTTTTTGCACAGAAAGAAAAGGCTCGAAATCAGAACGATTTCAAAAATCACAGATTTTTTTCAAATTATACAGTATTACCAATGTTAAATTATTTTGTATTGTAACCTCTCTAGCTAATTTATTGGCTTTTGGGAACAGGTAACATTGTCTTATAAAAATCGTTGGGTCTCATTTACTGTCATTGTGATAAATATGATATGAAAGGTGTTAGAAAGAGAAAATACAACACTTTATATTCAAATCTAGAAGTTACCGATCGAATAATTAAAATGTATATCTCCGTGAAAAGAAAGGTTCCAACCACAATTTAAAAAAAAAAACGGAACTTTTCAGATTAAAAATCAGAAAAGTGAGAGGGCAATAATGTTTATAACACACTTGCCAAAATAATGTATACAGCATTCTATTAAGTGCTGTCATCTGGCAAATGGTAACTATATGCAATCGATTGGAAATATTATCAACAAGATGACCTCAGTAAGAGCAAGGTTTCGGTTAATATTGTGGCGTACTCAGTACTCACCCTTGTAGTCCTCCGTAGCCGCCACCAGCCCCCGACCCACTTCGCCCCACACCAGCGCCACGGTAGAGGCCGTCACCCCGTGCTCCTGCTTCTCCCCCGACACTTGTCTGTACGCGTCATCGCGCATTCCTCCATGCGACTGGGGATAAGTCTCCCCTGCCGCCGGGTCTTGTATCACGAAACTCTGTGATCTGACATCGTCTTCTGAACCGGCCGCTATCTCCAGATCGTCTTTTACTATTTGGAACCTCTGCCGCATTGTGTCTGAGGGTGCGTTATCTAGGCTTATTTCTCCGTGCAAACTTCGGACCCCGCCTCTAGTAAAACTATGAGATTTAGATTGTTCGTCGTCGTACCACGTGGGTTCTGTACTCGCGTAATCTCTATCTAACAATCTAGGACCGTTTTCAAACTCATCGTTGACTTTGAACAAACTTGGCGCAGTCGCAAAATCCGATTCGTCTTGGAGACTCGTCTTAATAATGTACACCGCAGTGGGATCAACTTGCGGCTGAAGGTTGTGCGGAGATAAAGGTTGCATCGTCATCTGATTTTGGTCCAAAGTGTTGTAAGTGATCGCCTGGTCCCGACTAGGTATCCCGTTGGTTACGTAAATAAGTTCGTCGTCTAGTGTGAGATGCGTTCTGTTGTGCTGGTCTATCAGACTTGGTGCTGGTGGGAAGTTCCCCATTGCTGCGAGAGATGATTTTGTGTCTGAAACAAAGAAAAATGTTTTTTAGCTTTAACCAAGATTTTAATGAAAGAACGCAAAAATGATTTATTGATATCAATATCGTTACGTTAAAGTCATTAATAAATAATATATTATTATATATCCATGTTTACCATGCAGAGGTGGGTATATATGGGAAATGTATAAGCTTTTTAAAGAAGGTTTCTGTTTTTGTATTGTAATGTGTAAATAACATTATAAGATGAGATACTATTTTTGTTCTGATGATGTAACTTTTGGTTTCTATTGTATGCTTTTTCATTTTAAGCAAAATTCATTATAAGCGATTAATCGGAATTCTTCAGTTTTCAAAAACCAATTGCATTGAAAGTATTTTATCGCAACCCTGATAGTAAATAAAATAATAAAGATTCTGAATGTTAGATACAAACTTTTTCACGGATTCTTTTTTTATATCAGTTGGAAGTATTTTTAAACTTCTTCGGTACCCACTTTACTCTGGGGCTGAACAAAAACTGAAAAAATGGGGCCACCTGTCGTCAAAAAACTTTACCCGAAGATATTGATGGAATATTTTGTCAGTGCCCGGTAAATTTCTTGGAATAAATTCGGTCGTTCTAAGGCAAAAGGAACCATCTGTATATTTCAATATTGTTCAGGAGAGCAAAAATAAAATTTTGATCAAATCATCCAATAGACATATTAGGCCAATTTTCTCGTTTCTAATTTATAAAGCCTCTAAAGTTTTATACATTAGGGCTTCAAAAAAAGTGTTTATTATTTAATGTTGTAAAGTTTTTTGATAAATATCGCTAATGGGCCCTTATGTCATTATTTATTTTGTAATTTTTCAAATGTGTCGTTTTGCTTAAAGAAACTTCTTCAAGGTTCAAATAAAACAATGAAATTATAACTTTATTTTTTTTAATTTTTATTTTACATTAGACACAAACCTGTGTCTAATGTAAAATAAAAATTGTAACAAAGATGTGAATAATAATAATATATTTTTTCGTGAAAAGCTACCCCAGGATGTAATCATAATTATTTTATTTATTAACAGAGTTATTATTATACCCCGCTGAAGCACTGTTTAAATGAAACCGGTCGATATGTTAAATAATAAATGTTCTTGGTTATATACAAAGCGTTTGTTACATTTAAACAAATAATGCCTAAACACAAGGTAATCGCTTCTTACGAAACTTACTTTATTATTAATTCCTATTCGGAATTCTATTAATTGATTACTATTCACATGGTTGTTATAATTTTTATTATACATTACGGCATGGTATCATTAAGAAGAAATGAGAAATCAAATAAAACGTGATTTATAACAATCTTGACTGAGATTAATGACTGTCTGGTGCTATTGGATGGAAGCACCCTCCCCAATAACGACTCCATTGAACTGCCTGGAGTAAGTATACCTATCAGACCGGCTCAAGCAACGGAGCTCTATAGAAGTCCAAGTAAAACTGGCTTCCAAGAAACTGGGCGTCTTGTATAGGAGTAACAGATTCTTCAATAGTAACCAGCTGTTAACCTTATACAAATCTAAAGAACGCCCAACAATTGAAATTAGGAGCCACCTCTGGAGTGAAGTCACACAATTCACTGCAAAGGAAGGCGGTCCGTTGACGCAATATGGGCATGCTGAGTCTGTACTTCAGGTATTTTAATAGTGCCTGCTCTAAGGAGCTATCAGAACTGATTCCAGGTGCACCGGTGTACGTGCATGGAACTCGACGTACACGAGCGGAACACCCATTCACAGTTGATGTTGGCTTCATGAGAACGGCCCGTTTCTTCGACTCTTTTTTGGGTAAGATGGCTCTTATGTAGAACAAGTTACCCGCACCTGTTTTTCCTTCATTATATAATCCGGGCCTCTTCAAGACCAGCATTCATACAGCCTCTACCTTAACCTGCCTCACAACGCTGAGCAAAAGAGTCCGAAATGCTGCCAACTATCTGGAGTAAGTGATGCTATGGTGTTTTGCTATATTGAAGGTACGGGGAAGGAGATGGAGATGGAAGAGGAAGGTAGGAAAGTACCAGACTCTTCAGATCTGACCACCAAACACGGCCAAATCCATTTCAAGAAATTTTTCAATTTTTAATGGTGGTCTTACACTAATGAGTATCTTCCACTTACTGTACAATACATATTATTTTAAATCAGTAATTTGTGAAATAAGACAAATTAATCAGATCAAATTAGCTTGCTAGTCGAGAACCTTACCCTTCGACCACGAAGGCCGTCAATCGTTTACTATATTATGTATTTATCAATGAATATTTTTGAATACGTAATTATGTCTTTATTAATTCAAAACAAAACGCACATTAATTGAATTCAATTTTGAATTTTGAGCTATTTAGAATACTATTTGTAAAAAACAGTGTTATTTTCTATAGCAAATGTGACCTCTTTGTACAAGTCGTCCGAAAGAAGAATCTTTTTCGATGGCAAATGTTGGAAATACGCCTATGTCATATTTTGAAATGCTGTTAGGAGGTGTTTTTAAGGAAATAAAGGAGAGGTAATTCTGGGTAGGTAAATGGTATGAGGGTTGGGTAGAAATGTAGGGATCAGTTTGTCCAGGAGTGACGAATAAATATATCCTTCACGCTGCGGTGCAAGTCGTTGGGTCAAGAAACCAGTTGGACAGGACAAAGGGTTTCCTCAAACCAACCTCTCCCAATCAGTCAGCCGCATCGTGAACTCACCTCACCCGATGAACCCAAGCACCCCTGCTATGTTACCAAACGTAGTGTATAATTTGAGGTGACCTTTGGCAGAGCTGTTGATTATCCAATAAATGGTTCCAGATTCAGCGGAACCCAAACCCGACTCCCACATTGGAAATTTTCTATTTTCTCCCACATTTCAATTCAGTCAATTGCGGAAGTCTCTTTACTAACATTTATTGTAGGCTTACTGACAAAGATATCCTTATACCATATCCGAGATAAGAGCTTTAAAAATTTTTTGGAATAAACCTTGAAAACGGAATAAAGTGTAAATGGCCCCTTTCGCCATGTGACTACCGAATTCTCTATCATAAATGACTCATTCCGAATGAACGGACATTTTAATTATTCTCCATGCAGGCATTATAAAAAAATAGGGAAATCTAATCATGGTTGCTAAGTTTTATGAAAACATGATTAGATAAATCGGTTTTTTGTGTGTCCTACCTAATTTTGGTTTAGTGAACTGAAATTTAATTTGAATTTAAGTGTCATTTAAAAAATACAACTGTTCATGTTAAGAAGTTATTTTAATCGACATTTTCAAAACTGGAACTGATTTGTCAAGAATTCAGAATATCCCGTGAATTGTAACGGGTCTGTGCAAATTAGTTGACTGAGCAAAGCCTTGTTTTAACTCAACTGTTTTGCATTTCATCTGTTTGTAAGTTCCTTTTTGAAATGTTCGCAGTTTTAAGTGTTTAGTCAAGATTATTTTATAGAACGTAAAAACGTCGTGTTTATTTGGACTTAATGGCGTTTTGTCTATATAATGATAGGTACCTACCTGCCCGAAGAAAGATCGAAATAAGAATTGTAATTGAAGTGGTGACGTTTCTTTGGACAAGTCGAACAATTCCTCAAATAAAATTTTATTAAAACTTCATAAAATATACGGTTTATAAATATGTAAGTAGGTACTTATGTGCCTTCAAATGATTTCAGAGGAAATATTGGTTTCCATTTAAATATGAAAAAATCATATTAATATTAATTATAAACATTATTTTTGAACGCGAGGTCTACTGTTCACAAAACTATTAATAAATTAACATAGCGCTTTACTTAAGCGAATACAATTTTTTTTTGAAAAGCTTAGTTTAGTTACTAATAATTTAGATTTATAGGACACAATTATAATTTTAATGAACTCGATTCAATTTTAATATATTTTACTAATTAAACTTGTTGAAATTGACATTATGACTAATTTAAAAGATTGTTTAACTGTGAAAATTCGCGAATAATAATATTGAATGCTGAACTGAATATCCTTTCGAAGAAGGTCTTTAATATTTCTCCGTATTCCAAATAAATTATTCTTAGAATGTAGATTCTAAAAATATATTTATTGGGAATCCCTTAAAAGTTAGGTTATTTCCAAGCACCGATAAAATAAGTTAGGGATATTCGAATATATCTATAAAACTTATTGAATATTTAATACATGGTACCTTTTTATAATGCCGTAATTGTATTTGGGATATTATACCGTGTTTTTTTCTCATTGTAGCCTCCGCATTATCAGCTTCTACTAATTTTAAACAAGTTTCTCTTTAACTCTTTGAGTTTTAAAGTTCCAAAAATGGGGTTATTTTTGAAGATAGTAAAAATGCTTTTGCTATGACGAAACTTTAATTATATGAAAATCCCTCGATAAAAAAAAATCGAAAAGTTAGCACCGAAAATTATTAAAAACACGTTTAGTGCTGTTATTTAATACGTTATAGGCATGAAAAGATGCACTGTGTAACTTTTAATGTCTTTAAAGGAGTCGTGTTTTATTAAATATTTTCACAATGTTTGCTTAGTTGTTATCGTTTTTTTTAATATAAACGCGCTCCATCTAACATTCGTATTTACATATCTCCCTTTCAAACCATCTGTGAACGCTTACTACGGGGCCTTAAGCCAATACCTTAGACAGCGTTCAGTGTAGTGTCCATCTTGAGGGCAGACGTGTAGATTGTGGTGAATGGTGTGGTTATATGTTATGTGGAAGTGATGCACGAGTTAATTGTGTGGTTTTTTGCGTTTAGTTTTGATTTAACCCTCTAACACCGGATACTGAGAGCTATTATGCTGAGCTCCGTCATCGACCCTAATAGTATTAAAGGGATTTTTTGGCTTTAAATTGCTCCTGTAATTAGACGCGCTCGAAGCTTTTTGCTCCTTCCCAACACTTTGCGCACAAATCCTAAGTAGTGGCAGGTTTCCATTAAGTGCTTTCATTAAGTAATTTCTGATTAGTGATAATACTAATATATTATATTCGAAGTAAACAAAATAAATCTAATATACTTCAATGGTTGTAGGGTAGAGATATGATTTCTGTTTAATATAAAAATATGCTAGTAATTTCAAACACAATTGAGTCATCGACATGAATTTTTTGCTGGCTCTGATACAATCACAAAAATGCGTAAATTTAAAATAAATAAAAATAATTTTTAATTTAATTTAATATTTAAAATAAATTATTAGGTCAGTAGCTGTATTAGCATCGCATTTGGGTCCTACCCAGGCGTAGAAACTTCCATTCCTCGGCTGGATAAGTCCTCCATCACAATACAAGCAATATTTTCCGCTTTCTGTGGGTGTAGTTTGAGATTTGCAAATATTGTCAAGGTTATTAGTAACCCGGGAATGTTTATCTTTCTTTTAAAATTAAAATAAACAAAATATTCATATCTTTCGTTAAATATCAAAGGAATAATGTATAATTATGGTGATATTTTGCGTAAAACATCATTTTTTTATTTTCAAAGTGTTTTTTGTGACATTTCCAGATTTACAGATTTCCGAAGAAAATTCCAGAACGGGTTTTGCAATTCGATGACTCAATTATGCTACCCATAAAACATTTATTATTTTAGGTTACTACCTCGTTCCGTCATTTTACCTTTTGGGTTTAATCACATTAATTAATCTAAAGAAATTACTTTTATGACCAAGAATTATTGGCCGTGTAGTATTCTCATAAAACAAGCCTAACGCTTTAGCAGTATTACACAGTCCTCTAGATGTCCTTATAGAGCCAGATATATTTTTAATTGCTTTTTTCCTTGGAGAAAAGAAATTATAGAGAAATATCGTTCTTTTGCCAAATTAAACTACCCTCCGAGGAAAACAGAGACGAGTGGGATATCTTTAAAGATATTTAAGCCAGACGTTCATTGGCAGACCTAAACGATTATCCTTAAAGCTTTCATTCAGCCAGCCATTGTCTTTGTTCGATGACTCGCAAAATCTCTCATTCTTCCACGGATATATTATAACCCTCATTTTCCACAAACTATCTTCTTAACTTCTCTCACTTCTGATAGCATCTGTCTCCCCTGAAGCGACGACCTTTCTCGGTATAATGGTGAAATTGGTTCATATCCAAGGTTGCATGATAATAGAGAAGGTCACCAACTTATCTACGATATGCCAACAAACTATAAAACTTAGCTTGGCGATTGTTTTCTGAAAAGTTTTGAGATAAATATTTAGGTGAATATTACTTACGTCGAAATCTCTATTTGGTAAAACTTAAACATATTATTGTGGAAGATAGAACTGATAAATCTAAACGAAACATGAAACAGAAAAATAAAATACGAATATATCGGTCAATTGCTGCGTGCTTGGCCTAATCGGGAGAGGACAGCTTCGGGAGACCCTTTGACCTCTCCAGCTGGTCTCCTTCGACCCATCGTCTTACATCGATTCATACATCCCTCACTCCTAGACACACTGACCCCTGGATTCCTACCCAACCCTCATACCATTTTCCTTCCCAGAACTTCATCTCCTTCCTTTTCTTAAAAAGACCCCCCACACTGCATCTCCAAAAATGACATAGATCCTGAGCGAAATTATTTTTTCAAGGCCTCTTGTGTGGGGTTCACCTCTTGTCTTACCGGGACAGGATTACCGGGAGGTCTGCGGGCAAAAAACGACCACTCGGCCCCTCAATTTTAACCGACCGTAAGATTCATTTCAGTTTGCAGGCGACCGGACCCAAAAAATTGAGACTTGAAATTAAGACCCGATTTCATACTGAAATACCAAATTTACCTGTGACCTCACTGTGACCAAAATATTGTATTTATATTTCCAAGAGACAGGTTTGCCAGTAAAAAACGTTAATTTTGACGAGGAAACTTTCGTGCCAAAAACATATTTAAAATTTGTTTTTTTTTGCCTTTGTGCCGTTAGAAAATGTAACATTTTTTATTATATTTTTTTTTCTCTTAATGAAAATTATTTATTAATTATTATTATTATTCATTAACGCCCTATCTGGCTTTTACATAGTAAGTTGACAGTATATGTATGTAAGTGTAACATGTACATGGATAAAATAGCTAAATATAATTTACTCATAAGGTAATTAGAAAATAATATGGTGAAGTAAATCAAAGTATGAAAGCAAGACCTTTTTTTAAAGCTAATAAATAATACACGTTAATAACTAGCAAATATGTCTAAAATTAGTTGCCTTTTGAAACTCACAAAGTTATTAACACCAAATATATCGATAAGTTTACAGTATTTGTTTGCAAGGTAATGAAATTATCTCCAATTACATGTTAAATATTTGACATTTGTAAAGAAACACGCGTTCTGAAGTTCCTTAAATATTTAAAAAATATATCTAGCCAGTTAGAAGCAAATTTCGGTAGGTACTGGCGCCGCTATGGAGTAACATGGTGTCATTAGCTGCCAATATACTGTCAGCAATAATAGAACGCTAAGTAATGTTATGAGGAAATATAATATTGTCTTCACGGTCTATGAAAATAATAAAATCCAATATTCAGTAAGGTTATATCTCGCATTGCGCAGTTCAAAATTCCAGCCGTTGGCTGTTGGCAGTTGAGACCGGGGTGTAAATAAACCACTCTCTGGTATCCAGCAAGTCCAGTCAATCCCTTCTTTAATAAGATACGCACGGCAGCTGCAGTAGTCTCCCTGTTGACCGACAGACCGCACCTCTGGCGGCATAAGAGAAAACCAAATGATTGTGGCGCCAATATTTAAATATGCGGCTAACAATATTATTTTTTAGCATTTTTAACCCTGATAGTGGACTGACCTTGAGTTTGCTACATTATTATATTAAGTAGTTTTAATCAAAGGGAAATCACAAACATGTTTTATCAAAGCTTCATGTTATGTGTCTCTGTGGAAAAAACAACTTTGTCGTCATAATTTAAGCCTCGTATACGATCGCAATGTTTATTGTGCAGATCGAATTACCCCAAATTTGCGGAATTAAATCATGTTAAAAGGTCTCGTTTTTACAAAACACGTAGAATAATAGCCTTGTGTACGAAGTTGGACGAAGGCAATGTGAAAAAAATCAACCCTTTTTCAGTTGTTATCTCACACTTCTGGTTGATACGCCTACTTTTACCAAAAACCCTCCGCTCCTCCGAGAGCAGAGGGGAGGGCACCACCACCCCAACCACTCGCCACCCGCTGGCCCGCCCCTGCCCACTGGCCCACCGGCACCCTGCGGCGGCCCGGACTATTATATTATACTGTTTGATCTCTTATCTGCGGGGGTTGAAGTTTTTGTGTATTTTTATACCCCCAGATGGTCCCCGGGCCGTACGTCACCTTTTTTGTGCCGCGGATTGAATACCGCACGCACCGATGTTTGCGCACCCGCCGGCCGCAATAGTCAGCAATTAAACGCCAGCAGATAGTCATGATGAACTCTCGAATGGAAACCATACTATAAAGAAACGTTAATTACTTTCTTAAATTACTCCGTGTGATATTGTAATTAATGAATGCTTTTGACATCTCTTTCGGATTCCGAAAGAAAATACGTTGTTTTCGTAGGAATCCACAATTTATTTTTATCGAGCGGAATTAGGTATTTGTAATTCCGCTCACGGTTAAGCCTTTATTATTTGGTCAACTTCAATCCAAGCGTATCAACAACTGAGCTTTGTTATTGACTACACAAGTAAATAAATTTAAAAAAACGCCTTCTTATTTGTCAGCGATGAATGCTGATAAAATGATATAGGTCAGTTTATAATTGGATACCCAAAATAAACTCGAGTGATTCTTCAAATTGAAAATGATACTCTGTCGTGTTCACAATATTGACTCGAGACATCTGATTGAAAAGACATTCCAATTGCTGATATATATTTCTACCCAAAAAAAAATTCTATGAAGTAGTTTTACTTTGGGGTTTAGCGTGGGAAGAACATATCAACGGAGCAAAAATATTGTAAAGTTTTATTTTAGAAGATAGTTTTGGTGAACTGTTTACCCAATAAAATAAGTACTTGGGTAGTAAATAAATTAAAAATGAATTGATTTAATTATTGTTATATGTTTTACTTGGAAAATAATAATTATTTATTTTTTTTATTTCGTAATGTAGGGATAGCCGTTGAGTGAAAGCAAGATTAGCTGACGTTAGTATAAATAAGGTATCCATGACATAAAATTCGGTTTTCAATAAAACTTTTAAGCTTCTGAGCCATCATTATAAAGAGATATCGGCCGATATAAGTTTTGGAAACTTTTTAGATGGACGAAATCGTTTTACATTTAAGGTATCCATAAATAATAAAAATGCCTTTGGATTAAATAATTTTGCCGTAAATATTACTATTCAAAACGCAAAACGCATTGAAGTCATATAAATTCATTTTGAAACGTCATATTTTCCTAGTAAAAAATAATATGCGATAGAAAATCCCACCAGGACAGAAAATAAACTCTTTCTTTATTTTTTTTCCGGTGATTACAGATTATTAAATTATGATGACAGTTTTTTTTTTATATTTTTGATGTCAATGTTGTTTCGTGGTTTCTACGGAGTCAACTATGTACGAGTGAGAGATAATTTTACGAGAAAATTCCACTGTTTTAACTTTAAATGGTAGATATCATGTAGATTGTCAAACAACCATAAAAAAGGTGATAAATCTAATTTTCATTACTTTAATTGTACTTTTAGTGGGAACGGACAGAACGGGGCATAAAAGGTACCTACCGATAAATAACTAATTGAAATTCAAATTGGGCTAACGAATAACTTCCAAGATTTACGATTGGAAATTTCCATATAGATTGAATGGTACGGTGCCCCGATCTCAACTTTACAAGCCACGTGTAACCATCAAAGTTTTCGTGAAAAAATATTTGTATCTGATAAAGACATATGTATATTTCTCACGAAATACTCTTATTAAATTGGAATACTCGAGAGAGGTCGCCGGATTCCAAAAGTCCCATCAGCGATTTGAGAAGACGGGAGAATCCAGAAATCTAATCAGACGTGCCCCGGAGCATTTGGGGAGTGGAAGGAGTTGGGAACGAGACGAAGAAAAGCGCGCAGGCAAATTTTACTCGCAAAAATCATTGAATATTGATAACAAAGTAAAAATATGCGAGGACGGCTACAAAAGGAGGAAGAATAAGTGAGAAATTTCTCCTTCAATCGTTTAATTAAGGTTGAAAAAATGTATTACGTTTTTACAACATAGCTGGAATTATTTACAAACAACAACAGAAGCAGAATGGACTCTCACACATAACATATGCTAGGAGTATTTAATATTTCAGTACGAGGAGGATCTGATTTAACTTCCCTAGTCGGACCAAGGATAAATAATTGAAAGGTGCAGAGGTCCGGCCTCTCGTCCTGAATTTACACTTAATAAAACCTTTCGAGGGAACCATCGTAATCATTAGAATCCACACTGATTTAAATAAATAAGTGAGCTTTGTTATGTTTAATCATTTTGAACAAAAAAGAGACCAAAGGGTTTTGTAGGCTTAATAGCATTCGTGTCAATAAACTGGTATAACAATAATAAGCTTTTTAAAACTCTTCAGTACTTTTGATTTCTAAAGAAATTATAAAACCTGTCAAGTTAGGTGGTACCAGTGAATCATAAACGAAACACGTTTTTTTACAATGCGAGAGGTGACATTTTGTTTATTTTACATTAGCTCCATACAAGAGGACCTGAGGAAAACAGTTCCTCTCATGATCTATGTCATCTTTGGGGATGCTATTCCTTTTTTTTAAAGTAAGGATGAGAAGTTCTGGGAAGGAAGAAGGTAAGAGAGGTGGGTAGGAATCTAGCAGTTAGTGAGTCCAGGAGTGCTGAAAGAGTCCTTTTGGAGAAGTTAAAAGATCTCTCTCAACCAATCTATCCCGATCCGACTTGCCATGCAGTTGGTAGACCGACAAGATAGATCCGCCGCCAAGACTTGGATAAACCTCACCCCGTGAACCCGGTCACCTTAGCTAATTCACCAAATGTAGCGAATCACATGGGGTGACCTATGGTAGAGGTGTTAGTTTTCCAATAAACGGTTTTTGAGGCAGCGGTACCCATATCTACCTCCAAAAATAACCATGCATGACATTCCACATTCCAATAATTTTTAATTTAATTATTGAGCGCGATAAAAAAATATCGCACTTTGCATAATTCTATTAGAAATGCTTCTTACATACATGTCTGTAAATACATTAATTAAATAAATAAAACACGTGTAGACTTAGAAAATATATATGCCTTCGCTTATAAAAAACTTGGCAAGTCAAGTCAAAAGAGTAATTTTCGTTGTCCAAAATTAGCAAGTAAATTCAAAGCTTTAAGCTGCGGAGGAAAAAAGTATTTTTTTGAATGTCATAATAAATCCTGCAGCAGGTACGCACACTTTACTTAAGTGGATATATGAGAAAACTTGTATCAAGGAAATTAGTTTTGTTTAAAAGAAAATGTGTCGTAATGACACACCAAAAACATCCAATTCCAAAACTTTTTTGATAATATCCTCTTCCAATCAAGAATTAGAGGAGAAAATTTTCTTCTATGAATGTTTTTTTTATAAACACCTGAATTTGATATATAAAACTGTTCAATGATTATTCTTAATTCCGGTTCGAATTTTGGTCGTCATTGAAGTGCTTGTTATTTTTGCACATCTTATCGAAAATCTCGTAAAAGTACATAAAATGGTGCAAGTTCGTTACTGTCGTTTGGTGAATTGTAAAGAGAGTTCGTGTTATGAAAATCTCTAACAGTAATGGTGTTCATAAGATTTTCATCTATGAATAACAATAAATGACTCACAGAATCTTTCGGACACAAACAGAACTCCAAAAGAAACAACTATCATCAACAGGTAAAGGCTTCTTTTCCTCTCTTCTAGTATTTTTTTGCGATAAATAATACAATCGTTTAAACTTTTCTTCTCGTTTAAAAACACTAAATTTCTAATACAAATAGGGTATCAAACATATTTTTTATTAAACTGTAAGTGAAAATCGCGTATCGCAAGGTCGTTTAATTACTCTCCTTCATCTAAAATTATCGTTATGTCGAAAAGTGTCGCAGTTTGCTGATATCACCACAAATAAAAATGAATCGTTATGAAAAAAAAGAGTAATGGAAGAACGAAAAAAATTGCGTATACAGACAGAAACATCAGATGATAAATGTCAGAGCGGTTGAAAATGCTAAACGCCCTCGAATGAGCATTCCAATATTTTAATATTGTTTTTTTTTCAGGCGGAAAGGATGTAATGTATTGTGGGGTACCCTCTACTTGTCAGGTACCCGCTGAATGGGGGTGATCATTGGTGTCGTTTCATTCTGACTTTTGGGGTGAACCCGTTACAAGCATGATTAATTACAACGTTCAAAGCATGATGTTCAAATGTAGATATTACTCACGTTCACAGAATGCCTTAATATAAAATAAAATTTTCCTTGGCAGTAAAAAATCAACATTAACACTCGCTATTCACCATACTAAAAAAAATCGAGGATAGGATTAAAATAATGAAAGTATATAAAAATGCGTGAAATTTTATTCTTGAATGAAGAGATAGCATGATTATTTCAACGTATAAAAGGATATGTCTGCTTTGTTTTTGTCTTTTTACCAGTAATCTTCCTTCAAGTAACTTGTACAATAGTGCGACCATAAACAGGTTAAATATTATACCCACACTAATATGATTATATTCTATTATACACACTATTATTACATTATACCAATCATTAATAATACTCAAAGATCATGCACTAAGTCAATGTAAAGAAGAAATAACAAAAGTAAAACACTAAGCAACCAGCTTTAATTAACAGCGTCGGATCAATTAACAGCGTTTTTGTCACGAAACATCGATAGCTGTTGATTGACTTTAAACCAAATGAGACATCGTCGCGTACTCAGAAAATTCGGTCTATGCTATTTTTTATACTATGGTCAGACATACATATTATATAAATAGTTATAGAAAGAGAGAACACCAATCTTTCTCTTTGCTTATATTTGCTGACACTTATAATTTTAGAGAAGTCCAGTAAGAATTAGTTTATCAAGTGCTCCCTAGGTTTTAGTTGAAAATATTCATGAAGTCATATTACTTTTCTAAATATGAATATTCATTACAACGCCTCACTTCTGTTTACTTAACATTAACTAACATTTTATGTAAAACAGGATATTAAATGCGATATAAAACGGCTCGTTTGATAATGTTTTCCGCAGTTTGAGGAACTTCTTGAATAATATCTGAGTAAAAGAAATAAAGATTACAAAAACATTTTCATTTACAAATAAAATATTATAACGGACTTTATGGTAGGTAGGTACATTTGAAACAGCCCAGCAACTTTGGACCAGTTGAGTGTAAAAGTAACATTTTTTATTAGTAGTTGAAGGTATTGTAAGCTTCTTCAAAACTACAGTGCAAAATCTCCAACGGGCTTCCACAATAGCTAACAATAAATCACTTCAAATTCAAATATAATTTAATTAATTATTTTTAATGATAAACTTATGTCTACGACACAAGGTTTTTATGCAAAGCCCAATGAATAACATATTATTTTTAAACATTCATTTTTAATTTTTTTTTTTTTAAGATCCGCTCTATTTATTTATTTATTTATACGCCCATTGGGCTTTTACATTATAAGCTTATTTGTATCCCGATGCCATCTAGTAGGAGATTTAGAATTATAAATGCCTTCCCCACAAAAACAAAGTTGGTTGTTTTCTAGTGGAAAGAACTCTTATGAGCAATAATTGATGAATGATAAATACCAAGTAGATATTGAATAATTTGGCAGGCTTTGAATAAGGCGACGTAGAGAAATTAGTAGAGCACCTAACCGGCAATCAGAAAGCTGCGGGTTCAATTCCTGTCAGTGGCGTGTATTTTTTTTTATATAGGTGTTTCAGGAATTATTCCTTAAAAATAATAAGTTCATTTAATTCAACTAAATGATCTAAATCGTGGAAAAAATGCATTTCTGCTACCCTTACAAAAATATTTTTTTTTATCGATTTCCAAATTTTCATTTATTTTCCACTAATAATATATTACAAACAACGTCTTAGGCCAATGGTCCCCAAACTTTTTGTTTTAATTCGCAGCGCCCTTGCTATATCCAAATTTTGCAAAGGCTCCCTGAAACTAAGTTTTAAACTAAATGGGAAGAGCGGATTCAACTATGTATTTCATCACATTAGAGTAAATTAAACAACAACGCGGCGCCCATGAGTAGTGGCTCCCCAAAGCGCCGCGGCGCACACTTTTGGACCCACTATCTTTAGCAATGTTTTACAGCATAGATACTTTTTAATCTAATTTGTGATCTACTCGTATTCGTAAATTTAGTAATCTTTTTGTTCTTGTTATTATGTGAATCCGGACAAAAGTCCCACTGCTGTAGCCATTAAGACTACCGCATTCCTAATTGGGGTATATTGGAAGTCTTACGGTAGAATCTGGTCACCAAACATGGCCAAAGTTATTTCAAGCAACGTTTTAATTCGGAATGGTGGTCTTACTTCAAGCCTACGTTGAGTTGATCTTCCACTCTGGAACGTGCCACAAATTTACTTTATTTAATTTTAAATTGTGAAATAACAAATATTAATCAAATAAAATTTACTTGCGCACGCTGGGATTTAAACCCGCGACCTCTGGTTTGCTAGTCGAGAGATTTACCCCTCGACCACGGAGGCCGCCTGGAGGAAATGTCTTTAATATAATTTTGTCCGTTGTTGAGAGTTGTCAATATGTTTCTATAAGAATTCATAATGTGAATTCCAAGAAAAATGCTGGGTGTAAAATGAGACGGTTTCGAATATGGCAAAACTGCACTGAAAGCTGTCGACATCCATAGAGAGACAAAAACTGACTTTTTCAGACACTTCCAAAAGGCTTGCTAGAAGTTCATAACATGAAAAGGTAAATTTGTGGAAGTTTATTGCCAGCACATGACAAGTTGGTGAATGCTATCAAACAATGGAACAGCTTTCCAAACAAATTATGCGTGCCGCAGTAGACATAAAGGAGTCCAAATTGCCAGTCACCCAACTTCAATTTGAAAACGACAAATGATGATGTGATTTGGTTTGCCTGTTATTATTATAGTTATGATTATTACTATTATTATTAGGTTTTCAGGCTGTACATCTGTCGGACCAACCGATCATTGGTTATTCCGGTTGGGAGAGGTTTCTCTCTTCTGAATATTTCGTACGTTGACATATTATATTATATCCACTAAGCAAAGAAGACCCATACCACCCTGCTCTAGAATTAAATGTTCTTTTTAATTTTCTACCACATCTCGAAACCCGTAACGCCCCAAGACCAAACTTTTATAAAGCCGACTATGATTCAATTAATACCTTTCTTCGTGAGATTGATTGGGAATTCATTAATCAGGGAAATATTGATCAATCTGTCGATCAGTTTTACAGCATACTCTACCAGATTATCTCTTCTCATGTTCCCCTCAAAACGAACAAAAATCACTTTCCTAAATGGTACTCAAAAGATCTCATTCGTTTGATAAAGGAAAAAAAACAAATTTCATAAAAAATATAAGAAATATGGTAATGAACTAGATCATTTATCATTCAGCTTGATTAGAACCAGAACAAAAAATCTGATTAGAGTTTGTTATCATAAGTATTTAGACTTAATCAAACAAAATTTAACAGCTAACCCGAATGATTTCTGGAAATTTGCAAAAAGCAAATATAAAAACACAACCGATATTCCAAAAGAGATGCACCTAAATGATATAAAAACTACCCAAGGTCAAGTTATCTGCGGGCTTTTTTCTAAGCACTTTCAATCTGTTTATAAACCTCACAATGCAAACTATTCACCACAAATATCTGAAGATTTCTGTAACGAAAGCCTTGGCATGATCACTGTTTCGCCCTTAACGATATTAGTCAAGTGTAAGAAATTGAGAACCAATAAGGGATCAGGTCCTGATGGTATCCCGCCAATATTTTTGAAAATGTGCAGAGATGTTCTTGCCAGACCACTTAGCCTTCTTTATAACAAATCATTACAAGAAGGTGTTTTCCCAATCAAATGGAAAACGGCTTTCTTAACACCTATATTTAAGAAAGGTTGTAAGAGCGATATAAAAAATTATAGACCTATCTCTAAACTTGACTGCATAGGAAAGTTGTTTGAGTCAATAATATATGACTGTCTATTAGCTCATGTAAGTAAATATATTATCATTGAGCAACACGGGTTTTTCCCTCGGCGTTCCACAACAACTAACCTTCTCGAATACTCCCAGTACATCCGCGATAGCATCGATAAACGTTTACAAGTAGATGCCATCTACACGGATTTTTGCAAAGCATTTGACCAGTTAAATCAATCATTACTCATCAAGAAGCTGGAAAAGTTTGGCATAAATGGAAATACTTTGAAATGGTTCGAAAGTTACATTACAGAAAGAAAACTGCAAGTGGTTGTAGGAGGCTACTCCGCTGATATTTTTACTGTAACGTCGGGAATTCCGCAGGGCTCGCATCTTGGACCTTTGTTGTTTTTAATCTTTATCAACGACATAATTTTAAGAATAAAAACATCAAAATATCTCCTGTTTGCCGATGACCTTAAGTTGTACAAAAAAATTACATCATTAGAAGATTGCACCGATTTGCAAAAAGACTTATCATCACTTCATGAATGGTGCACACTAAATGATTTATATTTTAATGAAAACAAATGTGCCGTAATTTCATTCACAAAGAACATTAATAAACACATATCACATTAACAATATCCCTTTACAAAACACAACTTCAATCAAAGACTTAGGCGTGACATTTGACTCGTCACTTAGCTTCAATAAACATGTAGATACAATTTTTTTTTTTTTTTGTTATTTGTTTTTGGGGTATTATGCCGTGTTGCGCTAACTCCTTCTTTAGCCAAACTAAAAAACTTTTAACAAAACTAACTTTTGGCTAAAGAAGGAGTTAGCGCAACACGGCATAATACCCCAAAAACAAATAACAAAAATACTTTTGGCCGTGAAAATCTTAAACCATATGTAGATACAATTTCAAAAAGTGCATCACAAGTATTAGGATTAACGCTAAGAATCACAAATTGTTTTAAAAGTACAGAATTAACTTTAACATTATATAAATCAATTGTGCGAAGTATTCTCGAATACGCATCAACAATTTGGTCTCCCAATTATGAGATTCATAATTATAGGATTGAATCCATACAAAGGAAACTAACCCGTGTAATCGCTTATCGTGAAGGTTTATCTGGTCAATTTGGAACATATAATGACCGAATTTTGCACTATAAACTACACTCACTGACGGTCAGACGTAAACTTTCTGACGTACTGCTCCTACACAAAATTATACATGCATCAGTTGATACACCAAACATTTTATCCCAAATTGACATCAATATACCATCAAGAAAATCAACAAGGAGGATGAAAGACATTTTCTATATTAAAGCCTACCACACAAATACAGGATATTTTTCCCCTGTACCGCGAACATTAAGAAATTATAACATTATACATGGCTCTAATAATGAAATAGACATTTTTAATGACCAATTTAAACACTTCAAAAAAAATGCATTACCTTTAATCATATTAAGCTGATATTGTGATGAAGCCCTTTATTTAAAGAGAAGCAACATTGTACCTACCTAATCAGTGTCTCACCAGTACAGGTGTGACAATAACAAATCGTTTATGAACATATTTGTATTTACCTTTTACCCATTCTTATTTGTTATTTACTTGCATATTTAGCTTACATATTATTATAATAGATTAATATTAATATTACTTACATTTTCCTTTTGTTACTATTTTTGTTATTATCATTTTGTTATTATTATGTATTTAAACATCCATGTATATAAATTTTTGGGCACCATGCCTGTTTTATGTACTTAAATAAAAATAAATAAAATAAATAAAAAATAAATAAATAAATGTAAATAGGTTCAAAATGGTGTGCTTGCTATTGTTATTTAGTGATCCAAAGAGTAGGTAATCTCATTTCAAAATTAAACTGGTCGATAGTAAAACAACATTATACAGGTGTACCTCTTCTATTATTAAACTGATGTATCTCATTCATCTTCAATTAACAAGCATCTGAGATCCTAAGTAACTTCATTGTAAAACCTTATTTGTTTTTACCAAAAATTACATTAACAAAACATTTTCGTCAGCATTGGATTTGTTTGATTAATTGCTTCATCGTCTTAATATCGATTTATACATCATTTCTCACAAGTTGTATTTATTCCTACAATTTCTTACTAGCTTTACCCCGCTACGCTTTGCTATGGATCATTTTGTCTGTGCAGATAGAGAAACAATAGCGCATGTTGCTGATATGTCCAAAAAACATATTTTTACCTGTCACAGGTGACATCTATATAAAAACACGCGTATTTGATTGCAAAGTTGTGTCAGAATTTAAAAGCAATCGGTGAAGTACTCTCGGAGACTTAAGATTTTGAACAAAAGAACATTTACCTTTTTATTTATTTAGATAAGGAATTATTTTTGAATTAAATGCCTTTTTATAATATCCGCCGTCTTATAAATTGTATTTATAACTCTTTTTTTTTAATAAAATAAAATACTTTTTTGTTTTAAAACCACGATATTTATTAATTTAAGAACCGACCGGTTTCGCTTTACTTAAGCATCATCAGGGTACAAATTAATACTAAACAAGAAGTACATAATGTGTGTATATATATAACAAAATATAGAGGGAGACAACATGATACAAATATAAGCAACACAAAGACGGTCATAAAATACATTAATATAAGTGCACAAGTAATGGAAAAACCGCTAGATAATTATGTAGACTAATGGGTTACATCAATAAATCGGGAGAAACAAAGCATCAACTGGCATGGTGGTAAGGAGGTAAGGAGAACTGGGAATTTTTTTATGGGTTTATTGGAAACAGACCTAATATTGGACTACTTGATATGTCTAATTGATTATATTTGATTATAATTTATTGATTATAATTTATTATTATTGATTCTAATTGAATTGTCTTTTTTTTTAATTTCAAATGTTTCCAAAAACATTTTCAATCATAGAACACCAGAATTTTCTGTTTTTTCTTGGTAATCAGCAAAGGACTGCAATTTTACAATAGCCACTTCTAATCCCTTGGAAAATCAGGTAAAAACTCATCAGAGCTGAATATTAAGCAAAGCAAAATATTGATGTATTTCTGAATCATTTTCAAGATTTTCTGCTGCAAAAACTGTTTGGTGTTTTCGAAAATCCAATGGAAGCATGGAATATTTTTTGTGGTCGATTTGTTATGCTACGATTTTATGATATACCTAATAATTATGTAGGTAAAACGATTTTTTTAATAATTACGTAAGCAGTAAAATTTGTGAAATGTTGCACAATTATCTTCTACCCTGCTGATGAAAACAGTGTGGCTATTCGAAACGTAAACTGCAGAAGGAGATGAAGTGTAACACACGATAAATAATCTAACTTATGAAAGAAATAATTTTTTTACCACTTCACGAAATACCTTTAGATTGACTCCATAGACATTTAGTTAAAATGCTTTGCTGTATAATCTGCATCGACTTATTTCTATTCATTTATTGTACTATTCATAATATAATGTTTCTCCGTGTTACATTGTATTTTGATATTGTGATGTTAAGCTCATTTAGATGTTATTTTTGTTAAAAAATAAACATCCCAGCTGGGAGTGAAATTCGAAATATATATAATTTATAATTTTATTTATTTTTAAAGAAAGACAATTATTTTTGTGTTACGAATGAAGATTATAATATTTGAAAATCTACAACTACCACCACAGTAAGCGGAAAAGGTTGCTTGTGTTGTGATGGAAGATTACTTAGCCAACTAACGAGTTGAACTCACTACGCCTGAATTGGACCCAGAAATCGATGTTATCTCCGCTACTGAGGGGTCAAATGATACATCAAACATTCATATAAATATATTATAAATCTTGGTTTGGCACATTTCTGTAATTTACGGGTACAGTTACCTCCAGGTGGGCCGCACAAATCATGTGAGCAGCTCCTTACTAGCAAATAAATAATTAAGCAATCAAAGTGGAAAATATGTATGAAATCAATTGTGACTGTAATCCTGTATTCAGGCCTTCCCATAAATGTAAAAATATATAAATGTTCTAAATTGATGAATAAAACAATTAAAAACCTATTTAAATCATTATTTTTATTTTTATCGGCCTATTATAGCCATCTTTTCTGTATTATAGACATCATTGTACCGGTCTAAAATAAATAAGTGGAAAAAGTTTATAATTGTTTCAATACATCATCGTAATTGAATTCCACCACGAATTGTCAAAAATTCAAATTTAATTACTTATAATACGAGTAAAATATGTTTATATATACATATGTTTTTTTTTAATTTTATGTATATGAAATATGCACCTTTCCTTTTCTTAACTTAAAAATACAAAATATCCAAATATTATTGTTAGTTACCAATTTACATAAGTACATTATAACTTACATAAGTACATTATAACTCACATTAGTACATTATAACTTACATAAGTACATTATAACTTACATAAGTACATTATAACTTTTCTTAAATATATTAATTCTATTTACTTTTATAAAAGTATCGGGAAGCAAATAATTTGTATGCACACCCTTATGGCCTGTGTTTCTTTTACCACATTCAGACTTTACTGAAATTGTGTACAGTTTATTATTTTGTCTTGTATAATGTTCATGTACTTGTGATATTTTCATAAATGTTGTATTCGTGTGTTTTTGGATTCTGATTCTGATTCTTTGTGTCTGAAATTTATTTTTCCAAATAAGAAAAAAATAAATTTACTTAGAAAAAGTGTTTATGCCTTATGAAAATAAACTTTTAGAATGCTTTAATTAATTCGCACCTAAGATTTTGTTTACTGCATATCCATTTCGCTCCGTTATAAAAACTTAGTACCCCATAAAAGATAATGCTCGCATCCATGAGGCAATACTAACATGCAACGCAATAAAAGTGCAAGGAACATTTCCGGGAGCCGCTTCAATAATCTTATGTACAAACTTTCTTCTTTTTCGTCTGCATACAAGTGCAATAATACCTCCCTGATACTGGGGCTCTATGTGCATACATTAGGTTTAATTCCTTGCAATGCGCGGTGCACATTCATCCGTTTTTGGTCCAACAGTAATACGTTTTATCATTCGTTGAGATTGCTAGCACAACAATACTTAAAATTCATGTTGATTTTATTTAAAACTTCTAGTGAAATTGTTTGTATTGTTTTAAATTTACAGCACATTGAATAATAAATAACAACATGTAAAACAGTTGTTTGTATTGTTTTAAATTTTTAGCACAAACAACCAAAATTTAAAACAGTATTTTTAAATTTCGTGTTTGAAATATGCTCTGTATCTCTTTCAATTCTGAATAATCTAGGTAAAATATTACGATACAAACGCTTAACGGGGCTTAGAAAATATATATTTTTACCAGTAGCTTAGCGGAAATGTTAATTTTGTCAAATATATCAAACAATATCTCAGTGTCTAGAAATTTGGACGAAGCAGCGCTTAAATATCTCAACTAATCTCACACACCCAATGTTTTTCTCTTTCTTGAACTAAAAAGACTTAGAATGGGTTGTTTCAAAGAATTCGAACAATTAATCAAATATCGAAGTTGATTTTCGAGTTCTGTGAAGGTTATATTAAGGTTATGTTATTATTTCAGTTTTGTTAAACAACTGGCTACTAATGATGTAATAACATAATAACTTTATGTTTGTGATTACTCTACGTTTTCTTCACTCAGATGTAAATTGTTAACCTCGATACAGGCTTAGCCTGAGTGAGGTTGATTTTTATGAGAAAAAAAGTGATTTATGTATAGTTCGAAGCAATAAATAAATAAAAATAATAGTAGCATTGTATATCATTTTATAAATACTATTATTATAAGGAGAATCGGGAGTTAAATGCGATTCCGTGATTAAGGCATTCTCCGAGGTGTATAACCTGCACCTCATTCCTGCCACCCTTATTCTAATATATATTAGTGCGCGAAGCAGGATTCCCAGTGTTCGCTTTGCCGTGACGTAGAAGAAGCGCAAGTGTATCCAAGAATAGCAAATATCGTACGGGAGGCGGTGTCAAATTACACTCGCAGTCATTTCGTTCACCGTTTCGTGGAGTTAGTAAGAATAGCGCAGCAAGTAAGAGGAGCTCTTTTTTATCTTTAGGTGGGTACTAATAACAGCAAAAAATAGTTTAAACTCATTGATGGTTCTGAATTATTATTCAGAGTCCTGGCCGCCTTTAGGAAATTCCTTAATTCTACTATTGTCTCCAGCTGCCTACCTCTAGTTTATTACGCCCAAAGGTATAAGCATTCACCCTATTCATCCTCTCAAGAATTGATCTCCTAATACTCATTCCTTCTTCAGGCTTGTAACTTTTGGTGATTGGCTATGTTCCATCCTGCCTGCGTGGCTTCCCAAATGTAGTCATTCCGTTGGTCATTAATCTCCTTATAGCTCTTCAAATTATTTGATGAAAAACTCAATTAATTGTGCTTTTGGAAATTGGAGAGCGTTTTAATACTATTATTTAATATTTGTTCGATTCTCTGGCTTGCTTGAAATAGAAAAGTTTATCTTATTATCGTGGTGTGATTTTAGGTACTCTAAAGATGGGTAGTTTTGGAGAATTCGAACAATTCTTTAAATTTCAAAGTTAAATTTCAATTTCTGTGAAAGTTTTTTCCAAGTTCTGCTATCATTTTAGTTTTGTCAAGCGACTAGCCTAAAATGATGTAGTAACAAAACTTGAATAGGACTTTCACAGAACCCAATAATTAAATAAATTACAATTTTTTTGCTACTAATTTTTCTAAAACCAACGTGAGGTTGTTCTCCTAAAAAGATTAACCACACTTGACATTTTTGAGGTTTGCAATATTTGAAGTGTAGAATTTATTTTTGCAGTTTTTTTTTAAATTTATTTAGTTTGAATTGAAAATCTTTTTTACCCTCAGAATCTATGTTTAAACTTGTACTAGTGCAATTATTCTTTGAAAACATAAGATTTTGAGAAAGAATTAGATGATTTAAATTGTTTCCCTCGAATACAATAAAATATATCGATTTTAAAAGATTTCATCTTCAGCGATTCGACTATATCTGACCTGCAAAGCGGAAATCTTATTTAACCCTCTGCCGCTGGCGTAACGTCCGTCAGACACCGAAAAATCTTTGTGTAGTTGATACGTTACCATTTCACAGCGCATCATTCTGTCTCGCTCAGTACTTTCTTTATCCTGCTCCTCTCACCCATCATCACGAAGATGGCAGCAGCGGTGAACGCAGGAGAGGAGTTGCAGCAATTAGGTATTCACTAGACGTAAGGTTATTTATAAATCTTGTAGATAATACGTTTTATTTTAAATGACTCGAATGATATATTTTTAAGTACATTATTTTGAGCCATGAGAAAGCAAAATTATGTATTATTTGTTATAATTTTATGATTTAAATAATTTTGTGCCGTTAATAAATAATTAATATTTTCTTATACATGAGTTTTTTTGACCATTTTCTGCAATAACTATTTTAAAACATATTTAATATTCAATAAAAAATACTGCTCATCAACAAAAACTCATAACTTCTAAACTAATAGTACATAAAATGCACGTCTGTCAGATTACTACTCAGCAGAATGAAAACAAAAAATCACCTCAGTGGCAAGGGATTAATAGTGTTTGCTTTTACGGCTCATTTTGGTTCAATATTATAAAAAGTTGACTATTCATAATATCGTAATGACCTTTGACATTATAGTAAAGATCATCGTACCGAATGAAACACGCGTAGTTATTGTAGGAATGTTGGTTCGAAGCCGCTTTTAATTCTCTCGTGTAAATGGAGCCGGTGCGCAGTGTAATGTAATCCTCTTATTCATCTATTATGAATATTACTTTGTATTCTCCAATGAACGAGGAAAATTTAGTTTCACCTTGTTTAATTTCCAAGCGCGATCTGTAATTTTATTATCATATTATTTTTTGTGAATTCAACCGTGCTGACTGCTATGCACGCTTCCGTGAACGTTAAATCTCTTTGGAAAATACAATTTTCTTGTAAATCTGAGAATATTCTGTATTAATTTATGACCCAACCTTTAAGGAGAATTCCCAGTACTTTGTGTTATTCTCCATGAATTTAATACATAAAAGAATATGATTATGACTTATATCGGTTCTTTTAAAAAATTGTATTCACGTCACATCTAAAAGTAACCAAAATGTAATTTAAAAATTGTTTTAGTATCTGGATATAATTGTTTGGAAAAAATTGAAAATTGTTTGTTACCTCTCAGTGTTTTATAAAAACCTTATCATTTATTATAGGATTATTTGTTATGTTCCAATTTAGTAAAAAAAACACTGCAAAGTCGTTACAATATTTTTTTACGATGAATTAAATTTTTAAATTTTGCGACGATGTTTTTCCAAAAACATTAAAATTTCGCTGCTCTCTCGATTTTGCTCTCAATTTCGAGGATATAATTTTCTAAGGAAATCAGTTTTAAGTTTCGCTCTGAATTTTCGAGAGCTCTTAATGCGTCTTAGTTTATTCAAGGCTTAAAGGCCACACGCTGAATTTATAAAGTGGTCTGCGTTATGGTTCCTTCAACCTTCCAAGATCTGATGCTGTTTTGACCTTCAATAATTCTTATTTTTAGGAATGCAAAGATTTCACAATACTGATTTTTCAGAATACTTGCAATGGTGAAGATTTTAGATTTGCGACAAATATATTTTGGAACGAGACAAACAGTGAAAAGTTAAAATTAATGCTTATATTTCATACGCCAATATTAAAATTATTAAAGCCAATTAAAGCTACTACTTCAATATTTACTGAAAAAATGTGTTCTTAAAATATCGCTTTTCAAGCATTAAATTGTACGACCTCTCTACCCTCATTAGAGACATATGAATGTCGCAGATACGCTCTTAAAATATATCATATTTACCTACTATCTCCACATCTCCGTTTATTTATTGTTTTGTGTGAAAAGATCGTATAGTGATTAACTAAGATGACCTCACGTTCCCCATAAAATTCTAATAAAATATTTTATGGACGATAATTTAAGGGTTAAAGGAAAAAAGGCGAAACCTTATTGCAAAACCTAATGTTCGGGATCCCTACAGAGATCCCAAATTTGATGCCCCGAGGCTCGTGTCAAAGGTGGCCCTTTAAAGGATATCTTGCAGGAAAGGCGAGAACCCTTTTTTAGATGCCATGGGTCATTTTGGGGAATTCTGTTAGCGTTCTTACAAACGATGTTTTTTGCGCAATGGAAGGCTAATGCAGATTTAAATATTTAAAGCACTCCAACTCCAACGTAATCTAAGTAATCATGTAATCTAAGCGGTATGGTATGTGATAAGGAAAGTGTTCAGGAGATAAGCGAGCGATGTAATAAGTACCTTTTCTCTTCCCACCCAGACAAACACGTATTTTCGGTTTTGAACAAACATCGCTACTTATTCAAAACAGAGATGTTTTTTTATGTGGTAAGCGGAAATACATTACATTCAAAAGAAAGTATTGTAATACGTGAACAAATTCAAAACGGTATTGGTACCTTTTAGTGTATTCCTTCTGATAGCTAATGTTGTTAAAGGAATTTGAAAATCACAAATGTTAGAAAAGTGTTATATTTAGGTCCTTCCAAAGATTTATAAAATTATTCAGATTTTGGTGTTTGAAAATGTTTTTTCACGTAGAGTTACACAACTGCTGACCCTGTACAAATCGCAAGTGCGCCCTACTGTCGAATTTGGCAGCCATCTCTGGTCCGGAGCCCCTAAATACCTGAAAAAAACCCTTGACTCTGCAAAAACGGGCGGTCCGTTTGATAGATTCCCCAATCTTAACAAACGGACTGCAATCTTTAGAGCACAGGCGTCAGGTAGGTATGCTGTCCTTGTTCTATCGGTATTACAATGGAAGATGCCCTGAGGAACTAGCGTCATTGATCCCTTCGGCACCGGTGCGTAGTCGGGATACACGCCAAACGCGCGCCCAACATTTGTACACAGTTGACATTTGTCACATGAGAACGGGTCGCTTCTACGATTCGTATTAAGTTCAACAGCTCGGCTGTGGAACGAACTGCCGGCCTCTGTGTTTCCTCCCTCCTACAACATGGGACTCTTCAAGACCCATGTTCACTCCTTCCTCTCCACAAAAAGACCCTCCACACAGCATCCCCAAAGATGACAAAGGCCCTGAGGAAAATTATTTTCTTCAGGGCCTCCTGTGTGGAGTTAATATAAAAATTAAAAAAAGTTAAAAATGTATTCTCGGTATTTTTTAATACATTTTAACCTATTTTCACAATTTTCTTCCTTTTATTTTCGTCCGATTTTGAAAACCAAGCTTGCTTAAAAGTTTCAGAACTATTTGATTGTAGCACGTCATCAAAACAATCGTAAATTGCACACTAAGGGATATCGATATCCGGTGAAATAATAATGATAGCCGTCAGCCCCTACTGAAACTCAAACTGCCCCGAGGCACCTAGGGGCAGTTTTACCTTCACTGAAATTTACTACCACACTAAGAGCAGATAGGGTTTCCTCCTTATTTGTGGAAACTGGAAGTCATAAACAGAGAGATATTTTTTTCACGTACACCACCTATCTTACATATGAAATGTGAGAAAAGATAAGTAATATTATATTTTTATTCTCTTCCATACAAACACAATTTTGTAAGAGTAATATTTTTGTAATGAAATGAAAACAAACGTAGTTAAAATTCCATGTGTATTGTAGCGTAAACTATTTTGTTCCAACTGGTTCTATCCCGATGAAATTTATAGTAATATTATGTCTAGTTAATCCAGTGTTGAACAAAGTTTCGAAATAAAATAAAACATTGACACGGCGTGAGCCCAGTTATTTATTCATATTTTACACGCTGGCTTGATTTTGTTTGTACGGAAACTTAATCAGGATTGTATAATATTAATTAATTAAAATATTCACTGTACCAAAACCGCGTTTTATTGCATTCAGTCTCACAGCACGTTTGCAATGTTTGCATTCTACTAATAGTTTAAAAAATGTATTATATGAATTGTTTTACAAAACAGCAACATGGTTGCAAATTACGGAAAACAAATGAAGAGACTATGCGTTATATTTACAAGCTGGATCGGTTTTCATTTATTTATTTATGAAGGCACTTTTTATGATTTTCTTTTTCATCTAAATAATAATTTAACATTATATATAACTGAACTGCTTCAGTAGCAGCATTTAATATGTGTTTAGTAATATTGAAATTGTCCACTGACTCGGTATAATTATTTCCCTCCAATAGTAATCTGGGCGGAGAGGAATACATATCCCAGAATTTCCGCACCGAAATAAATTATGACTTCTAGTATTACGTAATGGAATTCAAAAGCTTATCAATGCAAACAACTTTAGGCTATCATATTCTTCACTTAGAATTTTTCATAGAAAAACTTAAAAGTAAAAATCCTCCTGTTTGACAATTTTTAAGCATGTTCGTATCATTTATTAGAGTGTTATTGCTCAACACATTTGCTGGAATACATATTTTTATTATTAGGAAACGTCTAAAATTATTTAGTATTCTTTTAATAGCTTGTACATGAATATTATAACGTGGGTTCCAAACGGGAGAATTGTACTCAAGTTGACTTCTAACAAAGAAAAAAATTAACATTTAATACACATAACATTGTTGAAATTTGTAGTTAACCTAGTTCATCATTTCTAGTTAATCTCAAAATTTGTAAGCCATTGATTTTGTTGTGCCATTGGAATCATCAGGCATGATATTGCGATTTGAAAAAGGTTGATTATTTTTCTTTTAAGAGCATTATTTATTTCATTTAATTCTGATCATATCTTAATTCGGTAACCGAATAAAACGGAATATTATAAAACAATAGGTTAGGTTAAGTTAAATTAGTTGTTTGATTGTTTATGTTATTGGTTTGTTTATTATATTTCTTCAGTGTTTTTCAATGGCACCCTTTAATCCTACCCTTTTATTAATCGGCCAAACGTTTGAGGGTTTCACTAACCCCATCTGTACTCGGGCCCTCGTATGGCCGTTCAGTGGTTCAAGGTTTTCGTGGGCCACTCAGTATGGAGGTCCCGTGCCGCAGAATAGAACCCAATGTTTTTGTGGTTCGTTAACAAGTCTCTTGTCACATTCGGGGTTTAGGCTCGGCCGGCCTGTTGGAGATACGCTCTCAGCCAGGGAATACACATAACGATCGTTGATATAAAGGCACAATGTGCGACTTATTTGCTGTGTAAAAAAAGGTTTTACGAAATTTGGCAAAATAAATTTTAAATACATTTTTTTTTTAATTTCACTTTTTTTTCGGTAATGATTGGATAAATGAATGCAAATCTTTCTCAGACATCCAATCGAGCCGCAACTCGATAAATAGACTCATTGTCGATGACAACGCATTTTATTAACTCTTAGTGGCATTCATGTATACACAGGCGAACATATAGATATTTCTCTGAAATCAGATGAAATTAAGGCAGCTAATATGTCAAATAATTCTCGGTCCTACCCGGATCGGAATGTGGTGAGGTTAGCAGCGCGGTTTACTCCAGTCATTGGGAAAAAAGATACTATCCTCAGCCAAAATAATTTTTCCAAATCTTTCAAGACGTTTTAAAAGTTCGCAGCATTTTAGAGCCAGTCCCTGGGGAGGAAGGTTCTATTCAAAGAAAAAAAAATTGGTTCCTAGCCGGCTTTAAAGACGGCGCAACTAGGTATAAAACTGAAAATAAATGTATTTTAGAAAAAAAACTTGTTTAACCGGTTGATCTTTTGCACAACGCTCTTTTGTTTGATTTTATCAAATTACGTCGTTAGCTGGAAGGAATCTCGTGGATGATAAGTATTGACTAAAGCCCTGAATTTTAACTGCCGTCAACCCGGGCGTTTATTGCAATAACATAATCATATACAGACATGAAAGTAACCCGCCTCACTAGAAGATTTCTGTTCTGAGGTGGGTACATATATATATGCTTACACATACATATATACAAATGTATATATGTATGTGTATGTATATATAGCTTAATAAGTGGTTTCTTTTAGGAAGGTGTTGAAAATGAGCAATGAGAATGATACCTGTTTTTATAATCAAACATTACTCTGCGCTCGTGGTAATTCATTTTACAATGCTAAACTCACTGATCCATTTTTATCTACAGATATAGGAATATCTCCGGCTTTCAACTATTTTCTTTAAACTTTTTGTTTAAAACATTTTTTAATCATTACAGTGAACAAACGATAAATCCTACTAAAACTTCAAACAATGTTAACCTAAGTATCTTTACCTTAAAAAAACATTACTCTTACGTCAATAATAATATGGAACATCTCCGTATCATCATTTGTTTTTTTATGAACCGAATCCTAGATTTGATTGAAAACAACCTTAACATGAACATGAAAAGTACCTACCATATTGCACATGTACCAATGTGAACAATATTATATATTACGTTAATATATTTTATGGTGTTGTATTTGAACAGCCAGGTTAATATCGTAATTCAAACAATCACAAGAATATTTCCTACGTCACCATTAAAACAAATAAAAACAGGAAATCCGGTGAAATGTGTAAACGACAAATATGAAACAAAACTTAAAAAAATATCAGCAGTGTGTCTGTAAGCGCTATGCTTTTCTTCTGTAAACAATCACTTTCATGTCAGCAAAGTTTTTCAAATATCTCTTTGATTTGTGTTCTATTATTTGCTAGTTTCAGAGATGTGCTTTATTACGGCCGCTTTTGTTAATCCATTTGAAAGATCTCTTATGTAAAATGTAACTTTTTCGTACAATATAGGTGTGATTGAAACAATTGAGCGTGAATTTACCAGAAGGGGCATGCTTAAGTTTAAAAGACAACATCCATCGTGCGTTTAACTGCCAAATGATGTGTTAATCTTTTGTAGAAAAAATATTAAAAATATGAACTTTCGGCACTTTTTTTTCTGGAGTTTGTCCGTTATGCATTCTTGAGAAATAAAATAATGATGAGTTCTCAAAATGTACAAATTTTACAAAAAAAAATCATAAATGCTATCCGCAATCTCTCGTGACTTTAGTTGCGGCGAGCGACAACTAGAAACTTGTTTCTTGAGTCTTGCTTGTGTGTACCTCCATCGATTTTAATGCACGCAAGTGTTGCAACGCAATTGTTTCCGCAATTAAAATTACATGCGTAATTATAAATAGATTCAAATAATTCTCAAAACTTTTTTTGTTTGTTTTTTAAATCACGCAATCATAGCCAAAAAAGTGGTTACACAGAATTGAACACCCAATGCCTCGCTGTAAGTAACTTAGTACTTGGTAAGATTTGATTGTTCAAAGCGGCCTCAGGCTTTTACATAATATGAAAAAAAATCCGAAAAAACTAATCCGATATGCGTCTACCTTCCTGCGGGTTTTCAACCAAAACAATTTTTTTCGTTAGAAAGTTTAGTGTTATTTAAAAAAAGAAGTTTGCTGAAAATTCATTAATTTTGGTAAATAGTTTCATTGAGACCTTAAAAACAGATTTTTTAAATGAAAAAGGTTCCCGGGCGTCTAACGAAGTACATAAAGATTTAATAAATGAATTGACCAAATTCAAAAAAAGCTTTCATGAAAATATTAAAAAATAAGGCTGGAAAATAATTTTACATGTGCGCCAAAAAAATTCCCCCCACTTTGGTGATCGGGCCGCACGGTTTTCTTCCGCCGCAGAAAAACAGAATTATTAAAAACTGTTTTTTACGATCTTAATAAATGAATGGTTCAAGGGGATATTTTTTTTCAATGGAATATCATTTAGAAATATTGGTGGATTCGATAATTTAATTTTCCTTTTATTGCGGACACTGCCCCTGGGCGCCTCTTTTCATTAAATGGCCGCTCAGTTCATTATCGCATTGAATGGAATAACGAAAAATCATTTTATGAATTTAATCTTATATTTAACAAAATTATAATACAGATAGAAAATACTTTTCAAAACATCACACGAGATAAAGAAAGAATGAATATTATTTTTTTCTCTTGTTCAGATATTCATGACTGGAACTGGATCATGTACTGGACCATTTCTTTCAAGTCTCTAACCAAATGTCACTAGTGATAAGTGGCTACGATACAACATGTTCCAGAAAGCCAGACAAAGGGATGATAAAGTTGATGAATACTATCTCGGAAAAGGATGCAATCCATGGGAAAAGTCAGAAAACGAAAATAGGAAAAGGCATAGGAAATTAATTAACTTGTGCAAGGGGATGAAAATAAAAACGTTTAAAATTTAAGTCGCTTTGCTTACAAATTATAATCGTTAAAAGAAAGACGACTATAATAAATAAAGAAACTAAATGGGGACTAAATAATTTGTAGAAAAGACCAAACTCCATCCTCGAAAACCCTGTTATAATATAGTCACTTTAGTAACTTACCAGATACTTATTGCTCTTATGTGGCCATAATTTTTCACAACTGCCTGTGAGATTGACGATTTCTGTGTAATTGATTGTATCTTACTAGTGACATACAAAGGTTGATGTCAGTATTTTTCTGTGATTGTGAAGATGGTGGTAACTATATGTATGTATCTTACAACGGCTGTGAGAATGATGACGTCAGGTTGTTTGTATCTTGCCAATCAGTGATCATGAGAATGCTGATCATCTGCTAGGAATTCAACTATACTGACCGTTACCACACTAATTATTTTAAGAACGGTGGCATACATTCACTCTATGTAAATACTGGAAATATAATAAGAATAAAAATTACGTATTTTTTTAATTTAAAAATGTTACATAACAATAATACACAACCGAATTTATATTTTATTACTAGTGGGTCTGGGTAGACCTTGTCCTGTCACAGACCGCCTTCTATGTAGACCGCATTTTATATAGACCTAATTTTATGTAGACTGCTTTTTATCTGTTGATGTCGATAATTTCAGCAAATTGTGAATATCATTCCGTAATAGAATAATAGAATAAATAGAAAATAAGTAAAAATGCGACCGATAACGTTTTGTTCTCTTAAAACTGCCTTGAAGTATGACTTTCACAGTTTGACAGATTGCCGTATGAATACAATCCATAGAAAACACTTTCAATACATTTTTTTGATTTTTTATTCATCTCATATTCATGTGTAATAAATAAAATGATAATTCCTAATTGATAATGAATAAAAATTATTCTGAAACCTTTAAGATAAGCAATAATTATTAGCCTGAAACACCCATACAATTGAAAAACCTCTCGAGAAAAAATAAATGCCACCGACGGTAATTGAATTTACAGCCTTCTGATTGACGGTCAGCTGCGGGTTCAGTACGAGTATCTTTTTATTTTACTTATTGGAGACTTTACCAGTATGTTTCTATCTTACTAATGCTGTGCGGATAATGATATCGAATTGTTCGTATTTTACCAGTGTTTGAGGATAATATCGGTATGTTTGTAACTTACCAGTGACTGTGAGGATGGTGATGACCAGCGCCAGCACCACGTGCCGCTCCATGGCTGGGCGGAGAGGCTGCGAGCGGGATGAGCCGAAGGCGGCAAACAGGGCGGGCGAGGCACCTACCCCACCGGGGCGGCCCGCCCTTCCTGTTGCAAGAACGACCACGAACTCTGCCGCTGGAAAAACATCCCACTTTTTATTAGCAGCTGCAGAAACGAATGTAGATTTCAATCGCCTATGAATATGGTTAGACATTCTTAAAAACTAGAATAATAATTTAATTCGATGTATTGGAATAATTTTTGAAGCTTGTACATATCAGTGTAATATTAAATCATTGAAGAAGCAGATAATATTAACAAATCTTAATAAAGATTTAAGCTTGTACACATCAATATAGTATTTAATCATTGAAGATGCAGATAATATTAACAAATCTTAATAAAGATTTAAGCTTGTACACATCAATGAAATATTTAATCATTGAAGATGCAAATAATATTAACAAATCTCAATAAAGATTTTGGTCTCAGTAGGTCAATTGGAAGAGTGTTGTCCTGGTAAAAAAAAAGAATCTGGGTTCAATTCCCAGTTGCGAACGTTACCTTTTTATTTTACCAATAAATATAATGCAGCGTGTAAGGATTGGATTACCACAGTGTTTGTGTGACTAAAATGGGCTTAAACCAAGCTTAACGCAAGCTTTACCATGCCAACGTTGAACCAGCATATAATGCTACGTATAAACAGTACAAAATTTCCGCTAGCTGAACTAAACGGTGCGAAACGCCGTTTTTATATATTATACACACCATAAAAATAATATTAATGATATGGCTTTCACTACGTTTACATCAGCCTTGCATTTTTTTAAATTCACTGTTTGTGTTTATGCGCCTAAAGTATAATAATTTTCAAAATGAAAATATAAATCATTAGAAGATTTCAATAGTAATTACATTTTTATAAGCCAGTTCAATGTTGGTATCCGGCCTTACGCCTGGTTTAAGGCCATTTTGACCAAATAAACGCCGTTGTAATAAGTCAATTTTTTTCCTATTCCAACATTACGCACCGTTTTATATTTTATGCGCTTCTTTATACGCGAGGTAGCTAAGGGAGTTATACTAAAATGTAACAATTTACTTCTTATGGTTGCTTGTTGTAATATTCCACGTCAATTTACAGTATTAATTAACCAAATAAACATTTAATTTTAATAACGCAGTAATGTTATAAATTTTTTTTATACTCTATGCATCTTCTCTGGTCTATTTTTTAAAAATGCATGTGTTACCAGTGACATGATTAGGATTTGAAAACCTCTAACATTAAGATGGCGAACTTCACGAGGATTTAACAGTCAACAGGCGATATGCTTTCATGGCCACCAACAAATCAAAATGCCCAGAATTTTCCTTGTGGAGTGATCCTGTGACATCAAAAGTAAAAATTGTTTATATTAAATACTTCGTTATAGTATTGTAATTCTTAAAAATAGAAGAAAAAACATTATAATTTTTTGTGGAATTTTTAAAACAGTAATAAACTTTATTTCTTTAGTACGTAAGCTGGGTTTATTTTGTTAAGTTTCTTTAGAAAATACTTAATATTGAACTCTGTAGGTTTCCACCACAAAATGATGCTTCGTGATTCTTTGTGCTTAAGCAAAGCTTTCCGCGGCTTCTGTACACAGCGACGAAATAAAATGTCCGTGTATTTACTACAAGCTGTCTTTCTACGTTCGCGAAAAAATATATGCAAATTCGTCCCTCCTTTTAACTGATTTATTCAACGAGGGAATTAATCTAAAATGAACATTTCAATTGTTCGAGAAAAAAACGTGCTCTGGGAATTCTTTATAAAATAACGCAATTGGTGGAAAACCCTTGCAAAATAAACGAATAAATTCTACTTTTTATTTTATGGAATTGTGTAAAAGCTGGGTGGCACAATACTTAATACACAATATAAGATCTTTAGCTTCAATGCAACGGGGTTAATCTTTCTACAGCTTCGACACGTAGTGGCGGGGCATCTTTAACGGCATGTCAGAGGTGCTTTTTTATCGAAAACACAATACTCTTATGTTTTCATATTAACATTATCTTTTTGTTATTAATAACTCAAATGTTTTTCAGATAAAATAAATTTTAAAAATCGCAAAGTGAGCTCCGAAAATTATTGAAAACACGTTTTGTTCTGTTATTTAATATGTTTTTAAATGCGACTTAAGCATTTGTCGAAAATGTTTTGCTCTATTTCAAATAAGTCGTGTTTTATTAAATATTTTCACCTTTTTCGCTTAATTATTATGGTTTTTTTAATAGAAGTGCGCTCACTCTAACATTCATATTTTTCGATTAAATTAATGATTAAAGCTTACATGGAAAGTCTTTAGCTGAAATATAGACAAAAATGGAATAAAATATAGAATAGCGTGGAACTATAATATCTCATTTAAAAAGATTTTCCTAAATATATATACCCTCAATCTCCGAACAAATGACTAAAGAGAAAGTACCGACGACTAAGACATTTATTTTATTTTAATTTCATTCGAAATTTTCAGTCACATCTGGTCAGATTCTAACAAAAGTACAATAAGCAAGCTTAGCGGGATATTTTATTAAATATTCGGATGTTCAGCATGGATTTACATACGAATATGACACGGTTCAAAAGGATATTAAAATTTTTCACTATATTTTTGAATCCCGCACGTATCGAAGGCAAACCTATCTTTAGGGTGTCAAAGGTGCCCCGTTAAGGGAAAAGAATGCACGTAATTCCATGAACATATCTTTACTTTGAATTAAGACGCAAAATACTGCTGGGTGTCACTTCTACCCGAACTTTGACGGCCGGCATAGTCCAGTGGTAACGCATTGGACTGCCATTCCGAAGGTCGCGGGTTCGAACCCGGCGTGCGCAAATAAGTTTTATTTGATTAATTTGTGTTATTTCACAATTAATTAATTAAAATAATGTATAGTATATTTGCGGCACGTTCCAGAGTGGAAGATACTACCAGTATCGCCCTGGTGTAAGACCACCATTCAGAATTGAAACGTTGCTCCAAATGGCTTTAGCCGTGTTTAGTGACTAGATCTGAATAGCCAGTTACTTCCCCACCTTCCTCTTTCCCTTCCCCACTTACCTTCAGCCTCACAACATCCCCCAATTGGGGATGCCATAGTCTCACTGGCTCCAGACGGGAGCAGTTGGGACTCTTGTGAGGTATTCACTATAAAAAAAAAAAAAACTACTACCATAATAATATTATATATTATTATTTACGAAATAACATACCAGTGAAGAAAAAATATATTATTTTAAAACGCAACTGAAGTTGATTATCTATTCATCGAAAAATAGTTAGAAAAGATTCAGAAATAATTTTTATAAAGTTAAAAATTATTTTTTTAATGGAAATCATAAAAACAAATTAGTTAATAATATAAAATATTATATTAGTTAATATTATTTTAAGTATTAAGAGCTATTATTGTTGGAATAATTATATATTTTCTGAACAAAGAATTAATCATTTTGAAGGGTGATAAACCCATTGATATGGAATAGAAGTTTCAATTCACTTCGAAGTTAGGTAGCTACCTCTACTATATCCTTACTGTAAATCAGAATGGAAGTTCAAACATAAAGGAACAATTAGTTGCCCCAGTGGTTTAGGTTCAATTCCGCACCAACTAACTGGGATCCAGAAATTTAATGCGAATTTATGCTAAATAAACGCCATTTAATATTGACTACATACTTGTACGGTATATTATTTAATGTTAAGGGCCAATGATCAGAGGACTAAAGCGTTATGACTAAAATGTTTAACTTTATTATTTGCTAAAATTTGACAAAACAAATAACTAAGGAAGAGTAGCATATATGTATTTATTTATTGAACGCTGGCTGAGCTTTTGTAAACACATTACTTGTCAGTTTCTTTCAGAACTAATTATTTTTGCTTTGATGCAGGACGGAGATGTTTTGAATCTATCGAAAAATTCTGTACATGTATTGGCAGTTCTGGAAAAATGCGCTAGTGGAGTGATATAATATATATGTGTGTGATTGATCATTATATATTATATCACAGGTTGTCTTAACTTATATTGAACATGTCTAAGAAACTTCCTTTGCACTTTCTCCAAGCGGTGTTGTAAATTACAAGTATAACTAGTTGACCATACAGGAGGTAACATGACTTCCAGGAACAACGTAATTTATTTTACTATTTGTAAGCTTCACACGCAATTGCGTATGTATATACTCGTACATATTGAAGCTATTTGAAGAATAATGTCGATATTAATGATGTTTTTAATATTATTAATTTGTCGGAATCTATTGTACATTGAAATCAATTGAAAATATGTAGCTACAGAATATAAAATACATCACCACGAACACGAAGCAGCACTGAGAACTGACGGATGATTGATATACGAGGTTGCACACAATACAATAACCATGGACTGCAAAGGTTCGGCGCTTTCATAATATGGGATGTAGATAAATATTTCATATAAAGGCAAAAATAAATTAAGGAAAAAGAGCAACACCCTAAAGTCTATGAATATCTATAAATAGTATAAAATAAAGTCGCTTTTCCGTGTCTGTCTGTTTGTTCGCTTAGTTCTCCTAAACGACGCAACAGATTATAATAGTGTTTTCACTTTCATTTAGAAAAAAAAACTGGAAGGTTTATATTCATAATACATGCATATTATATTTATAGAAACTATAGAAAAGTCGACGTTTTGTAATCAAGTCAAAATATATAATTTCAGGCCCTTTTTTTTTTTTTTTTTTTATATTTACTCCACACAGGAGGCCCTGAAGAAAATAATTTCCCTCGGGGCCTATGTCATCTTTGGGGATGCTGTGTGGAGGGTCTTTTTTTGGAGAGGAAGGAGTGAACATGGGTCTTGAAGAGTCCCATGTTGTAGGAGGGAGGAAACACAGAGGCAGGCAGTTCGTTCCACAGCCGAGCTGTTGAACTTAAGAACGAATCGTAGAAGCGACCCGTTCTCATGTGACAAGTGTCAACTGTGTACAAATGTTGAGCGCGCGTTTGGCGTGTATCCTGACTACGCACCGGTGCCGAAGGGATCAATGACGCTAGTTCCTCAGAGCATCTTCCATTGTAATACCGATAGAACAAGGACAGCATACCTACCTGACGCCTGTGCTCTAAAGATTGCAGTCCGTTTGTTAAGATTGGGGAATCTCTCAAACGGACCGCCCGTTTCTGCACAGAGTCAAGGGTTTTTTTCAGGTATTTTGGGGCTCCAGACCAGAGATGGCTGCCAAATTCTACAGTAGGGCGCACTTGCGATTTGTACAGGGTGAGCAGTTGTGTACTATTAAAGTATCTGCGGGCCCTGTACAGTACGCCCAGCTTCTGAGAGGCCAACTTTACTCTGGCTTTGATGGAGCCCCCGTACCTGAGCTGGTCACTTATAGTTACACCAAGCATATCAATGGAAGGCCTGTTCGGAAGATTGCTTCCGTTGAAGGAGACTAGATTATCATTTGGATCCCTTTTAGACGTAATCAGACAGGATTGGGTCTTTGAAACATTAAATTCGACGAGATTATTTTTACCCCAGGAGGAAATACTCTCGAGATAACCGTCCATTCTCTGCTTCAAAGCCCTCCGAGCCGTTGGAGTTTGTGTGCCCTTTGGGGGCTTGTCAAACAAAAAGCTATCATGAACTGTACTGTCATCCGCGTAACAATGAATCGGTGCACATGTCAAAAGGTCATTGATGTGCAACAAAAACAAAGTCGGAGACAGAACCGATCCCTGTGGGACGCCAGCATTTATGGAGTGCGAGGAAGAGGTGAAACCGTCAGCAACCGCCTGAATCGACCTATCCCTTAAAAAGTCAGCAATCCACGTACACAGGGATGTGGGAAGTCCTTAAGAATGCAATTTGTTGACAAGTCCTCGGTGCCAGACCCGGTCAAAGGCCTTGGATATGTCTAGTGCGACCGTTTGGGTCTCACCGTGACGTTCCAGGAAGATCACCGCACGAGCGGTTCCGCCGGAATCCGTATTGACGGTCGTTGATAATTTTGTTCTTCTCGAGGTATGTGAGCAGTTTGTCGTTGATCACACGTTCCATCACTTTGGACAGAACTGATGTGATCGCTATGGGGCGGTAGTTGGCCGGGTTGGAGCGGTCACCTTTCTTGGGAATAGGGTGAATTACCGCTTTTTTCCAACCAGAGGGCACAGTGCCACACTTCAGGGACATTTTGAAGAGCTTTGTCAAAACTGGAACTATTTCCGCAGCACACCTCTGCAATACCAGGGCAGGTATTCCATCAGGTCCACTAGCTTTGTTAACATCGAGCCCCCGTACGACGTGGAGTACATCCCGATGCCGGATCCTCAGCTTTTTCATATAGAAGCCGCAGTGAGGAACCGACGGCGGAACAGCACCCCCGTCGTCGAGGGTCGAGTTTTCCGCAAACATTTTCCCTAATAAGTTAGCCTTTTCGGTGGCGGTGTTTGCTAGTGAGCCGTCAGGTCTGGTAAGAGGTGGCAAACTGGGTTTGCAAAAATTTCGACCTATTGAGCCCGCAAGCGACCAGAATGGTCTGCTGCCATGCGGGCAGGCAGCCAGCTTTTTGCTGATCTGCAGGTCGTGTTCGAATTTTGACCTATTGATGATTCTCTTGCATTCCTTTGCCGATTTGTTGTATGCTGATCTGCTTTCGGGCGTTCGAGATGTGTTGTAGGCTCGGTAAGCCGCGTTTTTTCGTCGGACTGCTTCGGAGCATTGTCGACTGAACCACGGCTTTGAGCCCACACCAGTTTCTTTAGTAGTCGATTGTATGAAGCCATCCATCGCCGATTTGATGACTTCACCAATCTCCTGGGCACATCTTGAAGGGTCCGAAGTCCGAAAACAAACAGCTGACCACGGAAAAGCGTTGAAATGGGCCCGCATACCGAACCAATCTGCTGACCTATAGTGCCACACTTTTCTCCTCAGCCTCTCATTGGTTGGTCTGAGGCTAACGGGGATTGATGTCGTCACTAGGCAGTGGTCAGATGATCCCAGAGGCGCTGTGACGTCAATCTTATAACCGTGTGGCACAGTAGTTAAGAATAGGTCTAACAGATTGGAGCGGTGAGTCTGGACATCAGGAACCCTTGTAGGCTCCTGAACCAATTGCTCTAATCCGTAGCAAATGGCAAAGGATTCCGCCTGTCGGCCAGCCGAGTCCGTTGGGCCTGAGAACTTCAACCATGGTTCGTTATGAACGTTGAAGTCCCCCAGAACAACAAACTCGGCCGAAGGGTAGCGGGGCAAGAGATCATCAATAGTATCGCTCAAATGTTTGAAGAGCTCGGAAGTGTCTGATTCGCTATGGTTCGGTGAGCGGTATAGACATGCGTAGAATCTTGCCGTACTGGCAAGATTGACGCGCACCCACATTACGTCGAATCTGGAGTTTTCCGGACTCAATAGTCGCACACAGTTGACGTCAGCTCGACTATAGAGGCAGACTCCTCCTTTCAGTCGGAATTTGCTTGCGAGGATAAAGCCCGGGCAGTCCAGATAGGAGGAGTCTGGCGGCTCGGCTATCTGAGTTTCGGATAGGAAAAGAAGGTTGGGACGTTGGGACAAAAGATGGTGATGGACGGAATTTAAATTTGTGTGCAGGCCGCGAATGTTGGCAAAATTTACCAACAGTTTACATTGCTAACGCTGACTTAACCTTAGAAGATACAACAAAATAATTTAATTATACATTATACCATCATAAATTAAACGAACACATCGATTCCTTTGAATGCTTCCCCGGCCGCCATGATTTTCGTAAAACTGATCTTTAATAGATGAAACTTACTGAATTTTTTCAACGAGAGCACGTGGTTTCACGCTCAACTTCTCGGCTCAAAGTGCAACTTCTCGCTCGATAATCGACATCTATGCCCAAGCCCGGCCATTGGAGCAGTCCGCTCCAGGCGCCGAAATTCCAAGGCCCTTAAAATTATTTTCTTAAAAACCACGCAATACAGAAAATGCAAATCATACAAATATTATTGATCATACCTAGTCGTCTGTCGGTTAAATAATACGGAATTGTATATCTTAAAAAGGCCTACAGAAAAGTCCGCGGTGGTATATGTCTATTTCCTAAGAATATCCCACAGTAATCATTTATATCTTTTACATGGTAACCGGGTATCTCATCAAAATGACAGTTCAAAACACCTACAAAAAGTGATATAAAGTCATGAAAAGAGATGAAACAAAAACTAGGTTAAAAAGATTACATCGGTTACTAATTAACTTAGTTTTTGAAGTGAAACTTCTTTACGCGCGTTATGCATTTTCGAGGACCGGAGTAAAACCGACTCATGACCGTCACGAAAAAGCGTGATCATTTCGCTATAGGAGCCTAGCTAATATTATATACCTAGTTTAGGTCACTCTCCAAACTCAGCTTCGCTGTCTAGAGGCAGAGCGCCCGACTTTCGTCATGAAAAACCGAGTTTCGATCCCCGCTTTAACTAATTTTTTTTTTCTTTTTGTGGTTTTTTTAATACGAGGAAAAGTGATAAAATGCTCTCGTGCTGCGACTTTGTCAGGCATACATATAAGAAGATATCTACATGATTTGTAATAATGTAGTAAAAAATTACATAAATTTGTTAATTTTAACCGACAGTCTCCCGAAATGTCTAAATCCATTTAGTGAGACTCTAGATCGGCAGGTGTTCACTCGAGTAATTGGCTAGAAGTAACGGTCGGTACCTATATGATATTTTGGTCGAAATATAGCTTACAAATCGAGCCGGTAGAGTCGCTCGGTATTTTGATTAATTATTTTTATTTTGAATCATTAAAATTACTAATCAAGGCCGATACCGCGACTAATTATTCTCGCAGACGTGCGTGACAAGTTTCATTAGTAAAAAACACAGCCGTAAGTGAGTTTTTCAAAATTTAGAAATGTTTTTCAAATTCAGACTCCATACGGGTATGAGACTGTTATTAAAACACGATAGATCTTTTCCAAAACGGACAAATATACGGAAATATTTTGAAAACTGACAGATATGACTTCACACTGCCGATATATCTTCGATTCGACCCTATATAAAGCGTTAACGAGACGTTATGTGATATTATTCATTTGCCGTGTTTGAAAACGAAAATTTTCGCGGGACAAGTCAATTGAGGAGTACACGTTGTATACGCGGTTCTCGTCGCGCGAGATACCTCTCCTCGCGGTCTAGAGGCAGAGCGTTCGACACTCGTTATGCAGGACCCGGGTTCGAATCCCATATTTTTATAACTTTTAATTTTTTTTTATCACATGCCACTTATAAATATGTCAATATTAGGAATCTAGTTAAACGTTCATTTGTTAACAATACGCCTATAAATAAATGTATGCTTTTTAAAACTATAATGTACAGCATTCTGAATAATAATAAAAATGTATTTTCTTAAGGTACGAGAAATTTTTAAAAGGAGAAAATTAGCTAAGACACATTTTCTTATACCCTCACTACCAGTTCTGGTCGTTGCAAAGAGACTCCACAGACTTTACATTCTGCTCTTCAAAACTATGATATGGCCTAATTCAGACTAGGCGATTCATTCAATGGATTAAGATCACAACCAATGGTCTTCATTTCTGCCCGGTTTTGTTAGTACTCAGATCATCAAACTTATGTCACGCATTACTCATAAATAATTATGAGTTTTGCACATGACAAATTCTAAACGTTCATTTATTATTGACGATGCTTTAATCACATTAACAAGTCATCTGATTAAGATAAAAAGAAGAATTGAAATATTTAACATGTTGAATTGGTCGATATCCCGTTTAGACAAGCATATTCATTACATATCCTTCCTTGTTCTGGCTTTAAAAAGGCATGTCCTGGTGTAAATGGAAAAAGGGTTCCATATAAGCCTTTTGATAGGTATCTACTGATATTAGAGAAGCTGCTTACAATGGAACCTAACCAAAATGCAGACATAAAAATGGATTGGTCAGGCAGCCTTCTTTGATAATATAACATGAAAAAAGTCTTTCGAAATATATTTGTAAAATTAAATTGAGACCTAAAGGTAAGCGTTATTACACCACAGTCCAGTCTAATAATGGGTCCCTAAAATCGATATCCTCCCTTACGTATATGTCTTTCAATCAAGAGTTTACGAGACCCTTTAGTGAAATACAGAACAATACACTTTTTATAAAAAAAATAATGGATGATACAATGTTCTTAGTTTAGTTTACTTTTCATAACTTTTTTATGGCACTTACAAAAATGATATTAAAACTGTCGTAAAAAATATGTTACGAAAAATAAACGCAAACATTTTATGCAAAATATTGTAACGACTAATTCAAATTCATGACCATAACAAGCTGCGTAAAACAAAACACTCGAGATGGTTTTGTTTTGTATTCGCACCGGAACATTATTTACGGTATTAAAGAAACGGCATTGATTCTTCTCAAAAATAGACACATGTGCTTCTTTTGTTGCTGTCACATTGATATGAGAGAGTATAAAAGAAATGTAAAATATATTTTGGTGAATATTCAGAACAAATAAAGAATTCCATTGTTATGAGTCATGGCCTATATTTTGATGGGTTTGATTCACCGAAATAAAGCTTTTAGTCATATTATAATATATTATTTGCTTGCATTTAATTTTTTGTATTTTCATTTTATTACTCCGTATTTTATAACTGTTTATATATTTGACGGCTTCCGTGCTCTCGAATAGCAATCCGAAGGTCGCGGTTTCAAACACCGGCGCGCGCAAGTAAATTTTATTAAGTGAAATTGTCTTATATAGTGTACTTGCGGCAAGTTCCAGAGTGGTAGATACTCTCAGTATCACCCTAGTGTAAGACCACTATTCAGAACTTAAACGTTGGTTTAAATGACTTTAGCCGTGTTTGGTGATTAGATCTGAATAGCCAGGTACTCTTCCACCTTCCTCTTTCCGACTTCCTCCCTTCCGCGCTACCACAATTGGAGATTAAATTATTAACATTAAAAAAAACTAATTTTATTTTATTTCAATATTTACTTCTGTTACCTATTGAATCTAATTTGATAAACGTCATTGTTTTCAACGAATCTCACAATTTGATTTCCTACCAACGTAAATTTAAGTATAACGTTACTAATTCTGTAACCACAGATCCAATTCTATGTAAACATATGGTTTAAGTTTTAAGAGTCAGTTTGATTCACATTAAGATTTCATCACATTAAATCCAACAACGGATTCGTAACAATAATTAATCTTGTGTTTCACAATACTATCGATGCTACACAATTCTTCACAACTATTTTGAACGTGTTCGTAGTCTAATACAACCTTCCGAGTGGCAGTTTTTTTTTAATAGTTCGATGCCAGAACATTGAGGTCGGACCCACAAATGGATTGCGATGGAAAAAGCCGAAAAAGGAAAAAAATAAACGAGATTCAACTGAATTGCTTCGCACTAATAAAGGTTCTGGAAATGTCTCTTTGTGATTACTTGTGGTAGTCTTAGGACATGATACATAAAGTGTATTAAAACCGTAATGGAATTGCGATTTAACTCTAATTGTTTCAGTATTTCACTTGAAATGTTTTGGTGACTAAAACGCAGCATTACACGTTGAGGTTACTCGTTTATTTTTTACACAAAAACTGTAGAATAATATTATATTATAGATTTTTATGTTAATTTTTGTTACTTTTCAGAACTGCGTGTTAAAATATTGATTGTTAAATTTGAACAGTAACAGTTAGATAGTTTCACCCATCAAGGGTGTTCTAAGCCACCATTTTAAATTGTGGAAAAAGGGAAGGTGAATTGTATATTAATATTGTTAAAATTGGCAAATTACAAAAGGATATGGAAAATTGGAGTTGAATTCAGAAGTAGAAATGATGAGATGTTGAATGGAGGAGAGGCAATTTTAGATAAGGCTTGATAGAACAGAGGATATTTGTTTAGAGAGGGACAACCACAGACATAGGAATATTCATATGTCTATGGGGACAACCAAAAAAATGTGATCTAAAGTTCATAGAATCAACCTTTAAGCTGTCGTAAACAGCGTATTTTTATTTACATACCGCAGGTATATGTATTTTCTCAGGGTTCTCTCATGGTTTTAAATGAGTACGAAACATAGATACCGAAAATCATACACGATAAGTATCGTGTATAATTTGGGATTTTCACGGCCAAAAGTTTTATAGTAATTTGTTTTTGGGGTATTATGCCGTTTTGCGCTACCTCCTTCTTTAGCCAACGCAGATGTGTAATAAAAAATGTTTGCTTTATTATCAACAAATTACACATCTGCCTTGATAATGAACACTGCAATGCTATCCGAAACGCTGGCTAAAGAAGGAGGTAGCGCAACACGACATAATACCCCAAAAACAAATCACTATAATATACTCGTATGTCAATAAGTAATATTCATAATTGACAAAATAATATAAATAATAAAAAAATTTAATGACCAAAAAAACATTGTTAGAAGTTGTGGGCAAAATAAAATTAAAGCAGGAATATTCTTTTTTTCCGATTGGCGTTTTGAATAATTACCTTACCGTAATGGAAAAATCTTGAGTCTCTATGATAAAAGGTACTATTTTAATTAGTTCCCACAAATGTAATGACATTCTCGTTATATGAGTAACGCAGTTCAGCAGAAAACGATTATAACGAATAAGAATGAAACAAGTGACTACTTTAATGCAAAGGACTAAAATCTTTTTGCTTTCGTGTAATTATTCCACTAAGTGGTTTGAATGTCCAGTTGCAGGCCACTAGCCGATCCTGGTTACGACGTAGTACTCAATACAGCATATTAGTAACTCATTTACCCAGAATTATTAATAATTCGGGGCAGAGCTTATCTCGCACCACTGGCTGAATTAAAGAAAGCACTCGGAGAAGGAATTTCAATATCCCTCTTCCAAAAGATTAAGTGAAAAGAGTGATACGAGTGTAAAATATGACGGCGGATAAATTCCAAAATTTTCGTATGAGATATTTCTAAGTCAAGCATAAAAAATATTCGGGGTGTGGTAGGGGAGGTTTTTAGTTAAGGTATTGGTGTGAATTATGAAAAGCACGTAGTAGGGAGCATAGAAAGTGTGGGTTCGGGGTAGAAAGATGTGAAGGATCGATGCGGGGTCGTTCCATAAAGCCGAGAATAAACTAAAGAATTTAGCATCCCGGTTAATATCATAAGAACTAAAAGTTATGAGTTTTCGATATTAAGTGTCGTTTATAATGGAAAATAGATTTTTGTAGTGCCCTTGGAAATGTAAAGTTCAATTAACTTGCAAATCTTTATCACAATTATATATTAGCGTACGGTTTACATTGGATATTTCTAAGCCATCATAATACTGAAATAAATCTTGATGATTTTTTCTGGAAATAATTTATATCTTAAACAACATAATTTTGTTTAAAACACAAAACCATTGATATATTCGTATTTTCCATATATTTATAAATATTTCAATGGTTGATTGCTCCATAAAAGTAATAATTTGCAGTCTGCAACTGCGATGGTTCAAAGTCTTCCTTTATAATGTGATATATTTATTTAAGCCTGCGCCTGAACAAAACTAATTAATTCCAACTACAGCAGCTGAAGTAGCGTGGATTCTGCACCTGTAAAGCACAGACAAAAAGTCACTGTTATTTCTACCCCTCCGTAGTATGCGATCCCAGGCGACTGTCCTGTGACGCCCGCTACTGGATGCCAAAGACTGGCGACACCACATTTGCGTACCGCCTTACGCGTATAATCTCCCTCGACTTATTTATTGTAGCGATATTCCGGATTACGTTTGTGGCTTATGTCATAGCTTGAACCAAGACACTCTTGTATTAAGGCAATATATCTAGATAAACAAATAAAGCTAGTAAATTTAATTTGATTATTTTGTGTTATTCAATTTACTTATTAAAGTAATATAAAACATAAATGCGGCACGTTCCAAAATGGAAGATACTCTCATAGCCCTGATGTAAGACCACCATTCAGAATTGAAACTTTGCTAGAAACGGTTTTGGCCGAGTTTGGTGACCAGATCTGAATAGTCAGGTACTTCCTCTTCCCCCTTTTCTTCCTCTTTTTACTACCTTTCACCTCACAACATACCCCAATTTGGGGATGCCATAGTATCCCTGGTTTCAGACGGTTGGGCGCAGTTGGGACTGTGCGGTTTCACAAAAAAAACTGTTCTCATCGTAGATGTACAGTAATAGAGTGTGTTTTTGTTGTTTTCGTAAAAAATGACGAAGTTTCTTGATTTTTTTTTGTCTTCTTTAAAGTTATGTTTGTCGTAATTGTAAAGCTTTTGTGATTTAATTATTAAATCACAAATTATTTAAAAAACCTTATAAAGAGTTTCCACCTTTTCTTTATAAAATAAATCACGCTAGTTTCACATTTGCAACGGGCATCTTCAAACTGGTCACTTAATATAATTTAATATATTTATGTCTAAAAGTACCCATTTTAAAATATAATAATACGGTCGAAACTGCAAAAAATTGATATAAAAACAGAGTTCTTGCCCTGAAAATGCTGGATAGAATCTATGATCATATACATTTTCTCAGTGATTACTGCCAGAGAACTTTTGCTAAATCACTCATGTATTTTATTATTTTCAAAGCAAAAGGAAATATATCTACCTAATACCTATTAACGTAAAGCTTTTTTAAGAATTTTCTCAGGAAAGGTTTAGTGTGTCTGGTACATAGATAGTAAATTTAAGTTTCAAACAGAGTTCCAAATTGTCTTTCGTTATTTGGGTCCTAATTTTACTCTATGCATGGTTCATTCGCGTGGGAATATGTTTAGCTCAGATAATAAAAGTGAAAAAGGAAACCTTTTTTAGCTGGTATTTGGGTCTGGAAGGCTATTAAAGGGTAGAATATTATTGTGTCTGTTTTCTGTAGATCTTAAAGTCTATTGTACGGTCGGGTATCTGCGCTCGAAATCCCAACACATTAATGTATTTGTTTTCTTTCCGTAAATCGGGAGGTAAATTAAAAGCTCTGTAGATTTTCCCTGAAGGCAAACAGCTCTCACTCGTAAAAAAATAAATGTACTTAGCGGAATGAAAACAAATCGTTTTTAGTTTAAAAAAATAATTTCACCAAAAAAAATTAAAAGAATTCTGCAAATATATTTCAAACCTCCGAGACATACATTTTTTCGGCACCTGTAAATTCAATGAGGTTGATTTAATTACCAGACGTATGAATATGCTGTAATTTTTTTATTGTCAACTTTTCCAGATATAGGTTCAAGGGGTTCAGTGCATTAGAAGTCCGCCTTCAAGGGGTTCAGTGCATAAAAACATAGACGGAATATTATTGTTGTAGTTTCTATTTATTTCATGTATTCACAAAAAAGGATAATTGAAAATTTAGTAATTAGGCTTGTTGTGGAAGTCATTGAAGCATGTTTTACAGGAAAAGTACACAAGTTTCATTAGGAGAGGCCTTTAGTTGATTAATTGGCCAACTTTTATTTCTTCTTCCGCAATTTTGTACTGGTAGAGTAATTGAAAACTTTATGTTTTCCCTCTCTAGATGGACTCTATGGTAAAAGATTTAGTAAGTATTGCAATTTCATTAGGTGCAGATGAGACAACAGGAATATCATGCCCTGGACATTCATGACTTTCAGATATGCGTGGCTCTTCTTCTACCAATGAGATCGGTTGTGTTGGTACATAGCATCATTATACCTACACCTATACCTTTCCGTTTGGTTTCCATCATGAATATTATTGTTGCCCACCTACACAATTCCTATGCCGACTTAGTGTAAGTTCAGTTCAGTTGAATAAATCGTCCTGTCAACACCTAAGGTGTGTCTGATTTCGGAGCCCCCTTGTTCGACCATGTCGAAACTTGTAAAGCCATCGTGAGCTCGCGCATTTTGGTGAAAATTAGTGCATTGTGTTTGAACCAGCGCATGATAGAGGAAAAGAGTAAGAAGAGCAGAAAGGGAAGTCGGCATAAACGAAATCCCTGATCCTCTTATATTCCGCGGTGCGACGGTGCCGACGGAGTCCGTCCCAACAGGTCGATACTCGGTGACAGCGGATTCATATTCGGTTCTTACCATTTAATTCTATTGGGTTATTTGCCATCCTTGCTTTATCAATCACCGTTCTTATCCCCATCACCGGTGCCTTTGTCACCAGTTCCAAAACAGAACCGAATTTATCAGTTGCGCGATTTCATCATCAAACAAATTTGATAAATGGTGTCGCTGATATGCAATACCCAAAAATGACAATTATTGAAAATTTATCTTAACACAACAAAACAAACAACACCATTGTGTATAATAAAGCACAATAAATAAAATTTAACTCATCAGAATAGTGTTGTGCATACACAGGATGAACATGATTTAAACAGACGAAATTTACAGATTGTAAACGATGTTTGCAGTGCATGGGCCGCCTACAGGCGGGTAATGAATTCAGTGAAACTTAAGTAGGTACCTCATAATTAAAAAAAAAAAACAAAAAAATTAGCGAGTAAAAAATAATCAGAGCTAATTACCAATATGTTTTCAGCTCGATAAACAGTTTAAAAGGATTTATTTGTATTTTTTAAGTTTACTCAATTCGAAAAGACTTTGGATTTAATTGCCAGCTACTGGCGGATTGTAGATGTGGCAGCGGCGCCACCTATGCTAACGTTTAAAATAAAGCTCGCTTAGGAACGGTGCCAAGCAATAATGCTTGATTATTTTTAGTGACTGAAATTACCGCTCACTTAAAGTCCGCCTAAACGCGACGAAATGCATTAGACATCTTTCCGAATATTGGACGATTTACTGTTTATTTATTTGTAAAACATAATTCCACCGAAATAACGAGAAGAGTAATAAAACATTTATTTATTAACAAGTGGACTTCTCACAATCTCAATACAATTACGTATACATTTATTCATATATTTGTCTAGAAGAATAACACATTGTTATATTTGGGAAGGTGTTGTTTCTTAAATTAACACCGAGGACGGGTTGTTTCTCAGTATTTGAAAAATTCATCAAAATTCAAGTTAATTTTAAATTAATGTGAAAATTCTATTCAAGTTCTGCTTATATTTCAGTTTTATGAAACAACTGACCAATAATGATTTAATAACGACCTTCAATATAACTTTCACAGAACTTAAAATTAACTTTTAATTTTGATGATTGGTTCAAATTCTGTGAAACAACGGGCCCTTATAGTTTTCCATATTGTTGAGCAGCTTTAAAAAAAATCATGCATCTCAAAAACCGCAATTCAAGATTTAATGCTAAAAAACGGAAGAGTTCTAAATGAAAACAATTCCAATTAAATTTCTCAAAAGAGATAGTAAAAAAACGGCTCAAAACCGATAACAATTTTACTGCCTTTTGGACCGCTTACGCTTTGGTTTAAACTGTATTATTTTGATTCACGGCGAATCTTTAAAACAATGTCTAAACTTATTCCTTAGAACAACATGAATTAGAAATAATAAACTTATTTTATTGACTTTATGACAATTCCTATGATTGATGGCAAGCACATTAAATTTTCTTGCTTTTTCGTATCTAGCGGAAACTTTCTAAATACAAAATGATATATTGTGCTTTCAAATCACTCAGCTTGGCAACGAAATAGAATATAGCTAAGAATTATATTCATATTACGGACCCAATAGAATGTGCACTTATAGATCTGTTGTAATAGATCTAAGTAATTGAGCCGAATAAATCTTGAAAAATTCCAATTGGATAAATACCCTTAGGTATTATCTTATATTCTTCCTCCGGGCGCTTTGATCCAACTTCAATATCAAACGCTGTTAGACTCGACAGAGCAAGAAACAGACAAGATTTTTTTAAGTAACTGAAAGATGTGATTTCACAAAACGTTTCTTCAATAATTCAAAAGTACGAGTATCTTTCATCATAAAATACGAATTCCGTTATATGACGGAAACGGTCCTAAACTTTGTTACATAAAATATTCACTTTGTGGCTAGAATTTTTTTTGGTAATATTATTTTGTTTGTATTTTAACAAAGGAGCGTAAACATAGACTCTTGCCAAGATTTTTTTTGAGTACCTTAGTATCTATGGGATTAAAGTAGCTGTCCATTTTTTTTTGTTTTTGTATTATGTGAAAACCGCACAAAAGTTCCTAATCTAGCCTGCTGGAGTCTGCGGAATGATGGCATCCCAAGTAAGGGTATGTTGTGATTCTGAAAAGAGTGGCAAAGGGAAGGAGATGAGAAGAGGAAGTTTCGGAACACGGCTAAAGCCATTTCAAGCATAATTTCAATTCTGAATGGTGGTATTTCAGCAAGGCGTTATGAGAGTATATAGGTATTAATATATCACTTCAAATTTATCACAATTTGTATTTTTTCTACCGGTATATCACCGGAAGATTGTCTGAAAACTTGTTTGGCGAACTGCTAAAAATTTGAGCGTTGAAGTATTATATCTATGTGTTATATACATTATGCGCCCTTGAGGTGATTTCTCACGAAAACGGCGCTATATAAATTAGCCAAATATTATTAAATATTATTATGCAATGACTTTCGTGTTTCTTCCCTCCTATAAGATCTTTATGATCCAAGTCTTTTTCTTTTTCTTAAAAGTACCCCCCGCATAGCATCCCCAAAGAATACAATACACTCCGATATAATCTATTCTAATGCGGTAAATATGTATTTTATTAATTATTGTCATCAAAGGGATTTTGTATTTTTTGACTAATTTACATTCTTTAAAGGCTGTTTTTTATTTAATGTGTTACTGTTGTAATACCGCACAAAAGTTCCAACTGCTCCCAACCACCTGAAGTCAGTGAGGATATGGCACTCTCAATTGGGTCATGTTATGAAGCTGAAGGTAGTGGGAATGGGAAAGAGATAAGGAAGTGGGAGATAGAGAAGTAGCAAAAAACTGCTAAAGCCATTTCAAGCAACATTTAACTTCTAAATGTTTTTCACCAGGGTGAAAAACAATCAGAAGTTAATTATTAATTCCATGCCGCAAATAAAGTACGTATTATTTTGAATTAATTTATTGCTCTAAAAATTAATTAGATTAAATTTATTGGCGTACGCAGGGATATGAACCCGCGACCTCCGGAATATAATCAAGTTTTTATATTTGGAACCAAGTATACATGTCTAATAAGTTGTATTTTATGTCAGGGTGGTGATACCATAATCAGTAAAAACGCTTTAAAAGCCTCTCTCAGAGCCTAAAAAACAGCTGTTTTATTATTATGTTAGATCGTAGATATTTTCTAATTTTATATACACTGTTACATTGTTTTAAAGTTTTCTCAGTTCTCGGGAAAAGATATTACCATAGAGCTCCCATTAGAGGTATTACTGCGTACCAATATTTCGTAGAAACTTGTTCAACCATTAAAACGCGATAAGCGGTGCTGGTAGATCAGATTCGGTTGTGATAGTTAGAGATTAGAGCGTTGGTAGAGTTGGAGTTCAGTCAAAATGCGGAACCTATTTTTTCGCTTAATGCCTCATCTTAATATAATACATCAATGGATATTACACAATTCAGTGTATTTAAGAATTCATATCAATCATTCTCCTTTTACATTAACCAAGTTGTCTAGCTCGGATTCAAGCCTAGAGATATCACTTCATGAATTCCCAAAAATATGCATTTCAGTGGAAATAAAGCTTTCCTCCATTGCTACACATGATTCCTTCAGAAAAATATACAGATAATACAATGATTAATGGTTTTTTCTTCATTCCTTCCTTCAAATAAAAAACTCGGGGATCTCAACAGCGCTTTCAGCTACATTCACAAATTATCGCGGCTCTTCTGTGACACTGACGTTAAGTAAAAATGAAACCAGCCCCTGGGACGGGCCTGTTATGAATACAGCAGCTCGCAAATGTGCCGGTATTTCGCAAAAAATAGTGTTTCAAAAACTTTAGTTATCTAGTACATCTTTAGTGGTATCCGAACGTAATACACTATCCCTTTGATGTGACAAGGGCGAGAATATTGTGCCGATAAGCTTAGAGCTACGGATGTCGATAATCCGCCGCTACACGTCGCAACAGTGACACGGAGCGGCAACGGGGGAAGCTTCACTGCTCCTTGAACCTTTTTAGTAAGATAATAAAAGTTTCCCCTTCACTTGTCAGACACGGAGCATTTGAGCGCTTTCATCGAAGTGATTTTCAACTTTTCTATTCAAATAAAATAAGTGTTTCTTCGTGTTCGAGTGAATCTTATTTCACATATTTCTCAGACCGAGCGCCCTCTGCTGGAATTATAAGATTTTTTCACTGTTTTTTTTTCACAGAATATTATGTGTGTTTTTCTTTGATTTGTTTAAAGCTTTTATGTAAGTCATATTTTATTTGAGTAAATAAGTAGATCAGTTGAAAATACTGAATTGAGGTGAATGTGTGTCCGTTGGATTAGACGCTGAGCGAGCAGTCGGATGAATCGAGTTAGAAAAAGATCTAGATCCAGAAAAAATAATAAATTATCTGTGCTACAAATTTCAGTGTTGATCAGTTTCATTATTATTAAAATATTTAAGTGCAAATATTAATTTTTTTTCAAAATAATATATCATTAAAATGAACTGTCACGCATTAATGGAGAAGTAAGAACTTTACCTTAGATCGACGGTTTTGGGTTCAATTTCAGATAAAGAATAAATGGAAAATTTCCGAAGAAGGTAGAAAGATTTTTATCATGTTGGAAAAATCATTGATTTTCAGACATGTTGTTAATATTTATGAAATTCAAAGTTTATTATTTTCTTTTAACCAGTAGTTCTGTAGTTCTGTGACAGTAAACCTCGCGTCCAAAATGTATTTTTCTATTTTCTCTTATTTAAATTTTATCAAAACTAAAATTTTCTCTAAAAGATTCGTAATTAATTGATACATTTGAAATCAATCAAATCACATTTGATAAAAAAAAATATTTAGCAAACCAATAACCCGTCGTGTGCTAACACAATGTTTTTTGTAACAATTTACTTGTTTTTTTGCAAAATTTTGTTTTTGTAAATTGTATTTTCTAACTAGAAAACTTGTTTATATATTTCATAAAAGTGGTAAGTAATCTAACGCATGTATTTTCCCCAGAATAGCTGGGAATTTATATACAGAATTTTTTTTTGATCGCGTTTATTGGCTATTGAGGCGCACAAGGGGTTTAAACGGCCACCATCTTTAAACGGAACCGGAATGTAACACACAAATTTACAGAAATACAAAATGTAAAATGCTCGAGGAGTTGGATTAAAACAGGACATCGTTACGCTTAGTCAAGAAAAAGGTAGTGTTAGGTTTTTTTTTTCACATATGAAGTTGAAAAAGTTGTTGCTTGCGGTGTCTTACATTCAAAACAGTAAACTAAAAAGTCTAGAAAGGTTCTCATCCACAAGTCGATACAGCGTGACCAAAAATCGTAAGAGGATTCACGTAACAAGAACTGCTCCATAAGTTACATTTGGGTGTGATAACCAGTTCCGGGTCAGCTCTCCGAGGAAATTAATGTTCAGCGTCTTGTGCCCCGCCAATGTAAAAATGCAATATTCAAAATGTTGCGATTGCGACCAACCCCCCGGGAGAAGTGGTGGCGATGGTTTTTGAACTCGCAACGACGTAAATGAAATGTGCAGTGAATAATAAATCTGACACATTTTAGTATGCACTTCAAGTGATGTGGTAGCCATATTTTACTATGTAGTAATGTTTATATGAAAAGGGTTCGTATTCAGATGTGCTAGAAAAGCGCCTTCTTAAGGGGTCTGAATTCAATTACCCTATTATTATTTTTGACGCCAAATTAACTTCTTTGATAATATACTAGTAAAGGATTACAAATATATAATTCGTTCTCAGAATCGTAAAAGACTTTTGACATAAAAAAACATAAATTTATAATGGGTATATCTGTTTAGAAGTCAGGTAGAATATAATTCATGCATTTGATCTCCCCATCTTAACTCTAAATGCTTACAAATTGATAAAATTCAAAACCAATATTAAGCATTTATTAATTTCAAGATTGGTATTCCTATAATTATGTGAATTTACGAAGTAAACTCAATTTATCGAAATTATCTGAAAGGCAAAAAAATAGTGATATGTGATAAAATAATTCACGATTGGACTGCCTTGACGCAATTAATGCGTTGTCATTACATGTATTTCAGAAGCATACTAGATCGAATATATTATTTGTCAACTATTACTTTGTGTTGAATTCTTTTATGAAGAGAATACATTGACTTACACGGTTACCAAAAGTATTTCATAACCATGATATAAATAAAAAAAGTTTCAAATCACTAAATCACTGTTGTAATGATGTATCTATTAAGTTTTATGGTATTATGAATGAACAATGCTTCCGTGCGGAAGCTAGAAGCTTTTACAATCGAAATGTTAAAAGTATTAAGATTCATAGTCAAATAGTTATTTTCATCATTAAAGGCGATGAGTATAAAAAATCGAACTGAAAAACAGGGGAAGATCGATAGAAGATATTTGTAGAGGAAAACGTTGTACCTATTGACTTAGAATTTTCTATGATCCATTTCGGGCGTTGCACAGAGTGGAAGATTGCCTATATGTTACCCAACCTCTGGTAGAAGATGGAATCAGAAGATTAAAAAGTTTTTCTTTTTTACTACGAATTGGCAAAATTGCATTAAATATACAGAAATAATATAAATTTAACTTGTATAATAAGCAAACACGTTTACCCATTCCCTGTTATGCCACTGAAATTAATTTAAGTACGAAAGTGCCAACTCAGGTTTCACTAAAACGTGTTCAAGTTTTAGAGTTCAAATGGGAAAATGTTTTAACTTGTTCAATAGTTATTATTTTATGTCAAATAACGTGTTGAAATATGAATACTGGCAAAATTCTAGTCTTGAATATACGTATGTAACGATATTGGAAAAAATCTTAATCAGTGAAACGTTTGACGTTTACAATATAATATTAAAAAACTTTTTATTTCGCACCAACGACAGCCAATACCCAAGAACCCAACCCGTATCGATTATGACTTTCACTTCAAATATAACATGAACATAGAATATTTTATCTGTAATTCGGTTATTCCCACACGAATCAAATTTCATAATATTTTTGCAGTTTTTAGACGTGATGATAAACTAACTAACTAACTAACCATCACGCCGTTTCCCCGCAGGGGTAGGCAGAGAGGACGGACCGCCAAACAACTCGGTCTTGGCACACACTCCTTGCCTCATTCACATTCATACATCGTCTCATACATACTCTTCTATTGTTCTGACTCTTGACATGGCCCGACTCAAGTATCTGATTCACTTGGTCGTGCCATGTCTTCCTCGGGCGTCCCCGACTTCTGCTACCATTCACATTTGCATCGTATATTCTCCTTACACTCCTTTCTTCGCTCATTCGCTCTACATGCCCAAACCATCTAAGCGTCCCTTTCTTGATCTTACTCATTACGCTTACATCAGCCTTGCACTCTTTGCGGATATCCACATTCCTCACACGATCATACATGGTTTTACCACACATACGCCTCAGGGATCTCATTTCAACAGCATTCAATCTACTTTCATCCTTTCTTTGCCAGTTCCATGCCTCACTTCCATACATCAGGGTAGGTACCAGCACTCCATTGTGGACTGCTAACTTCGCTTCTTTGGACAATTTTTTGTTAGCGCCAACTGCGTTCAGTCCTTCATTAATGGAGTTACCTGCATTTACTCTTCTTTCAATATCTCTGTCAGCCTTCCCATCTCTCGTAAACATGCTTCCTAAATACACAAATTCATCCACCTGCTCCAAGTATTCCTCATTCACAACTATATTGCACACTGTTTTCGTACTTTCTCTTTCAAACACCATTACTTTAGACTTACTTACATTCATCATTAACTCATTCTTCACGCATACTTCGTTCATCCTAGACACGAGAGACTGCAGATCATCCATACTATTAGCAATCAGCACCGCATCATCAGCATACAACAGGCAACATACTTTTAGATTACTCAAATTCGCGCCCAATCCCACATCTTTCAATTCTTGCATACAATTATCCATGTATAGATTGAATAACCACGGTGACATTACGCAGCCTTGTTTAACACCTTTTGTGATATCAAACCACCCCGTAAAACCACCGTTCACCCTAACACATGCAACGCTTCCCTCATATAGAGACGCAATTGCCTGAGTCAGATTCGCATTCACTCCATACTTGGACAACACCTTCCATAGCTTTTTCCTGTCGACTCGGTCGTATGTTTTTTGTAGATCTACAAAGGCACAGAAAAGTTTCTGGTTTTTTGCCAGAAACTTCTCGGTGAGCATACGCAATGAGAAGATCTGGTCCATGCACCCCCTTCCACTCATAAAAGCACCTTGCACATCCCATATTTTATCCTTTGTTTCCTTTCTTACCCTTTCAATCAAAATTCTACCATACAGCTTGCCAACTAAACTTAGCAGGCTAATAGCCCTATGATTCCCACATTCCATACGTGACCCTTTACCTTTGTATAATGGCATGATCACTGCCCTTCTCCAATCTAAAGGCGTGTAACCTTCCTTTAAACATTGGTTAAAAAGATTGCACAACCATGTGAGAAATATACGGCTACCTCCTTTAAAATATTCAGCAGCAATATTGTCGAAACCGACAGCCTTACCATTCTTCATACACTTAATTGATCTTTCTATCTCATCCATGCTAATTTCGGTAACATTCAGTACATCATCGTTCATATCTGATTCGCCGCTAGATCACTGTCACTCACTTTGCTTTCAAAGACTTCCTCGAAATACTTCATCCATCTCTCTTTTATTTTTTCCTCATTCGTCAACATTTTTCCATCTTTCGATTTTATTACTTTCATGCTTCCGGTTTCAGGGCCACACCGGGACCTTTTGACTTCCTTCCAAAACAACTTAATGTTTTCTTGGAAATGGTTTGTCATTTTCATTCCTTCTTCCTCTTCCAGGCGTTTCTTTCGTTCTTTCACTCCAACTCTTACTTTTTTCTTACATTCCTTATATACTTCTTTCGCTCGATCCTTCTCTTCGCTGGAAGCACTGCCAGCTGCAATCAGACATAACCATGCTTTCTTCTTCTCTGAGACCAGTGCTTTAATATCATCATCCCACCATGCATCACCTTTCTTTCTACCTTGCGTACTTATTCCACACACCTCTCTAGCAGATTCACAAAGACTCACTTTTATGTGGTTCCATGTTTCGTCTATGCTTAGACCATCCATTTTTTTCTCATTCAATCTCATCTCTGCACAATTCACATACTTACTTCTCTCATTATCGTTTTGTAGTTTTTCTATTTTGATTCTTGTTGGAGTTAGTACCGTTTTCACTTTAGAGCGCCAACCGCGAAAGAGGTTTACTCTCGACACCACCAGAAAGTGGTCAGTTTCAACCTCTGCCCCTCTGAAAACTCTCGTGTCCTCGGTAACGGCTCTCAACCTAGAGTCAATTACTACAAAATCGATAATTGACCTCTCATTTCCTCTTTCCCACGTATATTGGTGGATACCTTTATGATTGAAAAAAGTATTGGACACAAACAGGTTCCACTCTAAACATACTTCAAGTATTCTGTTCCCGTTGTCATTCGTTCTTTTATCCCCAAACATACCTAAGGCCGATTCAAATCCGTCACGTCTAATTCCTACCCACCCATTCAAATCGCCTGCCATTATAATCCTTTCATTAATATTTTTCAGTCTCATCACATCATTCACACCAGTCCAAAAATCATCTTTCTCTTCGTCACTCTCAGAATTGACAGGGGCATAACAAACAACAAGAAACACCCTTGTCAAACCGATTTTGAACCTTATCCACATTATTCTCGGACTTAAACATTCATACTGCAACATACATTCAATCATTCTGGGAGACAGTAGCGCTGCAACACCTTGACAAGCCCTCTCTGTATCTGGTCTCCCAGACCAAATGACGAGCCTATCATTATGCTGCATTGTACCGCTCCCTTTTTTCATACTCTCTGTTACACAAAGTATGTCCAAATATTTGCTAACCATCGTGTCACACAATTCATTCATCTTTCTTTCCATACCTCCTCTAATATTCCACGTACCAATTCGACATTGTTCGAGTTCCTTCCTCCTCTTTGCGCCACCGAAGGGTTGGCGATGTGATGGATAGCGAGCCTCATCGACACCTGTGTCGGCCATTCCCTTCTACGAACTGCTTATCTAGTCTAACATACTGATACTTAGGTATAAATCACTAACATACAAAATTAGTATAATATTTAACTTAATCCTAACGCCATCAAAACTATTCCAGATGTCCAAATGAAAAAACTTAATTCTAAAACAAAAAGTATTATAATCACTATAACAATACACTAATCACTGCATAATTGTTTGTAATAGTTCATATTGGCAGAAGACAAAAGACAAAAGAAGCGGCTTCATTTTGATTTCGTCCTTCCTAGGGCGTAGGGGCACGGGGGCGGTGCAGCGGGGGTGAAGAAATTGCCAGATGATTGTTTTGTATAGGTCATCTTGTAGGGGCGATGGTCGTGAGCGAATCAGTGACCGAACCACGGACAGGTCGTATAGCCGACAGACGTCTATAACGGAGCCGGTAAAGGTGACGGCGAGCATGGTGGCGGCAGCGGGGGTTGAAATATCGGTATGTGACGGTCGATGAGGTCTCCACATCTGGTAGAAATTATCAAATGCCAAACTCGGGCTCACTGACACTGCATTTTTTTGCGGCACCGGGGGTTGACGTATCGGTACGGGGTGGCGAGAGACACGGGTAGGTTGCTGCAACCGCCGATGAGATGTCCACATCTGGTAAAAATTCCGGACTCGGGCTCACTAACACTACACTATCCCTTGGGATAAACAATCTTGCAAATTATTCTTAAAACTCGTCATTCTTCCACACCTGTCACCGTAAAATTATTATAAATACACTAACGTAACTGACAGACAATAAGACACATTTACGTGTACTTTTAACGGCGGAATATATTAAATATCCCTATAAATTAGGGAAGGATAGTGAGACCGACGAAGAACACGTCAGGCTGTCCCGAAAGCCCGAGGCCCTTTTTCAAACTTTTTTTAGACGTGATGATCTTTTATTAATTTATTTTTATTCTATAGAAACAAACAGTATATGATTTAACAACAATATATAGATACTTCATGTTGGGTACCTATGATATGTTTCCTTGTAGTGTCTGCTAAGTAGTATGTTTATTCTTTGATTACCAGGTGACGTGTGTAGTATGTAGGCGTGTGTGTAATTTTTCTGAACAGTTTATATTATTGACATGATAACACGTTTGAATTTGGGCAGTGAATCCGAAAAAAAGTCAATGTTAGTGGAGAAGCAGTCGATTTAAAATTTAAAATTAGTGTTAACTAGTTTTTAAAATACATATATGAATTAATTAATTTTTAATATTTATATAATGGACAAAAGAGACATCTCTGGTCATTTTTGGATGGATTTTGCTCTGCAGGTGAATGGAACGGATTACCGACACCTTTTGCATTGATCAGTTGGATTCATCCGGTTTGTATCATTTGTCAAAAGAGGTCTATTTAAGACAAAAATGATTGAAATATTTTTTTGTCACAATAATGTGCAGTGCTTATTATTACAATGTGCTGATTTACCATCATTAATAATTCTACTCTCTTGAGAGCTGGTTGATCTTATAATCTCATAGTGCGAATTCAAATATATTTTGTGCTGATCTGCCGTTTTGGCTGCCGACTTTGAAGATCAAGGAGAAAACTCAATTGCAAGTGCTATTCTCTGGTGAGTCTTTCTGTTTATATGTATTTGGTGGCTGGTTATAAGTTGTCTTCTCCTGCAGAGTGAATTCATTGATCAATCCATTTTTTTTCATAGGGATTTAAAATATTCCCTGATGGTCTGTGCTATTTACAAGCCAGATTATCACTAGTTAGAGTTTAGTCAAATATAATGTAGAGTATGAACAGCTCGGTTAATTGGCGAATTAGATGCTGCATTTGTTTTGTATGCCTGCACAAATTTATTATTTACGTAGGCATTTAAATTATTCATTTCGCTCTTCGATGGTATTATCAAACACGAAAATTAAATCGATAATCTACCAAAGTATTTGTAATATATTTCTTCCAAAATTTTTGAATTCCTACCATTCATTACTTGTTCGATAATGGTAGCTTAATTTTAATATTTTATGTTATTCCACTTGAGTTCATTGCTACTAGGTATTCCATATTTCCTACTTTTTAGGCCTTGTAAATGAACATTCGTTGATTGAGTACATTCCTTCACTGATTATTCTCGTGACTTTATTACTCCCTTTAAATCTATTGAGTTTTGTAAATTCGTTCGGTTTGTATTAGGAGCAAAAAGGAAAAAAATCTGACTATTTTATTTTTAGTAGAATTGTGTACATTTTACCTTTCTTTTGAAATATGTTTTGATTATTTAAGCTGTTCATTTGGTGTCTGAATCTCATTATAAAGAAGCTCTCTCTTAATTTTTCTCTCAGTCGTTCGTGATAAAAATTCAACCCAAAACGTTCGAAACCTAAAACTTTATTTTTCAATCACTTCACAAAAATTTATTTGAAATATTAAAAAAGATATTGTTTTCATGCATTTTATATAAGTGATAAATCTTTTGTCTAGATTTACCAATTTTTCCATTTTATGATCATTCATAAAAAGAACGCTGCCAAAAATATGGGAAAAATCAGAAGCAGGATAATATTGTTAATTCCGAATTTGAAATGTGAGATCGACAAATATGACTTTTAATAATTAGGTCCAAATTGTCGAGTGGATAAAAACGTCGTTTCGGTGAGAGAGAGATTCTGGGTTCGATTCCCAGTTGATGCCGTTAATCTTTTATTATTCGTTAATCTTTTTTTTATTTTCTGTGTCTTGTTCTGTTTCATGTTCGGTTTAGATATTTAAAGTATTATCTTCTTTTACAATGATATATTACATTTATGGGTAAAACCTTCACACGTTAAAGAAAAGTTGTTCCGATAAAATTTTTCATAATTACGTTTAGGTACCTACTGATTTGTTGTAATTTTGAAAATGATGCTTGAATTCAAAGTAAATTGGAGTTCACTTCGAATGAATATTTCACATCACGCACAGCACGCAAAACATCACAGACTATCGAAATTAATATGTTTGATAGAGGCATCTCCATAAAGCAAGCATTAAAATTCTCAACTAGATAATACCGAAACGTGCATCGATTAATTATATGAGAGTTGCCTTCTGCTCCATTATGGGAAATGAATGCAAAAGTTGTGTAGTATGCTAAAAGCTTTCCAATATATTGGCACATTGGAACTTCGTATTTCGATAAAAGCTAAAAATTAAAATTCGCAAATCATGCCTCTCGTATAAACACCGTACTTTCACCAGAATCAACGAACCGGAGAGGACCGAATTCGAAAGCTATTTTTAGCGATCAAAATATATTTACGTATTTCGAAAAGGGCTCCATTGCGTAATGGTCTTTTTACAACGGAGGAGAAAGTTCCGGATTGGACTTCCATCACAATGCAAAAATTTATCTGCTTATTTTTGGTTCAAAATAAAATACTGTCACTAGGAGTAATGGCGTTTATTGACATAATGCGATCAAAGGTAACAGTGCGAATACAGTATCTACTCACACATATATATTGCTATTTTACTTCTGAAAAGGATACTGAAAAAGTTATCCTTCAGTATTATTAAAAGACCCAAATTCTAACAATGTACACACTTGTCGCTTTCTCGCTAATAGATAATACTTAAGCTTATTACACACGGCGAATGTAATATATTTATTTAAAAAAGTGTGGGCGTGTTCTATATATATTACTATTCAAGTTCACGTCACGGACGGACACAATGCGACTGAAGGTGCAAGGCTGAAGAGTGAACATGGTACGGCAGTAGAGGGGAAAATATAAATTACAAAGTATCGCTCAGCTAACATACCAAGGAATATAATCTGGGTGACGCCCGCACATTTTAAATAATATATTACTCGTCAGTGACACCTATGTTGGATTGTACGTGAGCAGTATCATAAGAAAGGCCGCGCCCACACATATTTATATATTATATTTGCCATATGCAACTACCTTTAGCCGTAAGCAAAACAAAAATAAATTTATCAGTAATTTTTTGCAAAGACATCACTTTCAGCATAATATATATGTCGGAACTCTAATTGCGCGACCTGTCACAACAATTACAAGGAACACTGGGCAATATTGCCGTGAGGTTTTTTGGAGAGTTGTGTCATATTTTGGAAATGCTGTGTGTAGGCTCTTTTTTAAGAAAAGTGAGGAGAGGAAGTTTTGGTGAGGTAAAAGGCATGAGGGTTGGGTTGGAATCTAGGGAACATATGAATAAAGCACTCGCATTGCGGCGCAAGGCGATGGGCCGAGAGATCAATTGGAGAGGTCAAAGGGTCTCCCTATACCAACCTCTCCTGATCTGGCACGTCACGCAGCTGGTGGGCAGCCTCATCGTGAACATCCTCACCCGATGAACCCGTACACCCCTGCTAAGTCACAAAACATATCGAACCATTTGGCATAAAAGTATAAATCTCCGTATTATATATGACTATCGAAGAGAGCGTCAATATACGAGATCCTCCGCAACTGTAGGAACAAACTGACTGTATTTCTGCCGCTGGGCAGTGGTATAATATTGCTGCGTAGTGTAGGAAGATCCTGACATTGATGCGAAATCCTTTTCATCCTTCTAAGAATCTTTCCTTGTTGTCGCGACCTTCGCCACTGTCTGCATTATTTATACAAACGGAAGCTTACAACTTACTGAGCACTGCAAAAAAGTGGATTCTGGAATAACCTTTCTTTATATCAGTTACCAAGTGGTGTCTACGTTACCGTGCTTTACGGAGTAATTCAATTTTTGTTTGTTATGAATGTTCAACTTCCAACTTAAATACCAGTATTATTTCTGTAGACGTCGAAAAGATAGTTAAAATAATTTTCAGAGTTTGCATTTTTCAAACCCCGTCAAAATGATCGAAATAAGACGGAAAATGCGTGACGTCATACGTACCTCGGTTTTGTTGGTTAATGTCAATCTTACTCGGGTCGGTAACAAAAAAATTCCAATATTTAGCAAGATTTCCAAAATACATAATTTCTTTTTAAATAATTTGCGAGCCGTGGTAGTGACCCACTTCAACTTGTGACCAAATTTTCTGCATTCTTGACCGACCCGTAGCAGTGTAAGTTCTGTCAGGAACCGCTGACCAATCACAGGGTGTTTAAATCTCTTACGGTTAAAACGTTATTTTTCGTGTGGCGAAAATTATTTTATAATGTGAATTGGCTTCCATTTAATTTTCTTTAATGATAAACTAATTATTATAAGACAAGGTTTTTATGCATAGCACAAAGGATAATAAATTATTATCAACGTAATAATAATTTCTAATGATTGCTTATAATAATCAATTATCCATTATGCTATGCATTAAATCTTGTTTTAAAAACATAGGTTTGTCATTAAAAAAATAATAATATTTGACAAATCAAAATATTTCACCAACAAATGTATATATAATATATCTACACTCCATCTAGTGGGAAATTTAGTACTAACAAAGCCATTCCTACAAAAATAAAGTTGGTTGTTTACGCGTGAAAATAATATAATAAGTGGTAATTGTTGATTGAAGTTTTAGTACTTGTTGAATTATTTGTCGGGTTGGAAATAAGCCGACGTGGCTCAGTGGTCCAGAGCGTCTGATCAGACATCAGAAGGCGCGGATTCAATATCCGTCGGTGGCATTTATTTTCACTCGGGAGATATTTTATATTTGCATTTATATTGCAGGCGACTAATTATTGCTTGAAATAATTTATTAGCTTCCATTTTGTTAAAAATTTAAAAAAATGATCACTGTTCTCTAAAAATTGATTTCGGTCAAATGAATACCTCTTGAGTCACATCACTTGCGCTCGTTTTACGGCATTTTCAACTGTTGCTCGCAAAACATCTGGTTCCAAATTGGTGATTTCTTCTTCAATGTTGGCTTTCAAGACTTGCAAGCTTTGTTGTGGTAAGCGCGAGATTTCAAAAAGCTAGTAGTTCAAATCGCCAAAACGGAAGATCACGAGGCCCGGAAATTTGTGTTTCAATATCTCAATTGTTGCCCGAGCTGTGAGCAAAATATCCTTGGTTCGATTTCTAGTTTTGACCGTTATCTTTTTTACTGTTCTTTTTCGCGTTTGGTTTAGATTTATTAGTATTATCCTCATCTTCAATGATATATTACATTAATCGGTACAACCTTCAAAATAAGTTTAAAGAAAAGTTGTTCCTAATGATATTTTTCACTCAAGTTTTTAGTGTCAGAAAATAGTGGAAATATGGCATCCTAAACTTGTGTATGTTGTTAAACAAGGGAATAAAGTAATAATAATAATAATTTTAATACTTGGCTAATTTAAATAGCACCGTTTTCGTGAGAAATCACCTCACGGGCGCTGTACAAATATATTTCTTAAATATTTAATACTGGAACTACTGACTTAAAACTGGTGACTTACCTCTGAGACTTATATCTAGTGACTTACGACTAAGGCCTATAACTACAATCTTAATCACATATATATTTACATATGTAGAAACTTACAACTAAATCTTCCAACAATTAAACCCATTGATTTGTTATGTTCACGCTGATATTGTCCATTGTCCATTGGTAGTCAAGTCAGCATCATTTTTAATTTATCATAAGTAGTTGAACGGAATCGCTAGAGAATTTATTTTATGAATCAACAATTACGGTTTTACAAAAGGAAAAAAATGTAAATATTTGGATAAAATGACAGATTTATGGAAATGATTCTCTAAAAACGTCAGTTTTTAGTTTGGATCTAAATTATGTTGGGCTGGTTATACATCTCAATTCCATAGGAAGTTTATTCCAAGCCTTACGGCTGGATACTCCGAATGCACGATCACCAAACTTAGTGTTCGGATTTCGCTTAGGCTTTTTCAACTTTCCAATTGCAGATGATGTCGCTGATCTGGGGAAGAAGAAGGCTGGAACGAACTTACCTGGCCAAAACTATTCAAGCAACGATTCGATTTTGATTGATGGTCTATCACCAGGGTAATATTTAGCATCTACCACTTTGACAATTATATCATTAAGTCGTCACCCCTTTTTTCTTTTTTTTATCAACCAATGACGCCATCTGAGATCTAGAGAAGTCATTATTTAATCGAAAATATGTATCAAGGAAAATAATTAACTCGCTATAGCTAGGTGATATTCATGAATATATTTCAAATACATTCTTCAAAATTACTATTCAAGCCAAAACTGATTGCTAGGAATATTTTTAATGAAGCATTATAAAAACTTGCTGAAAAGAAGCACGGGCGTTCAAGATCGCGTAAATACATCGTTAGCATAATTCATTATAAAACAGCTCAGGTGGCGATCGATCATCGGAGATAATTTAAAAAGGCTCCTGTACTAAAGCGATATCTAACGCTGCTGGGGGCATGTTCCTCGCAACTTCCTAACCTGCTTCACTATTACCTTTTCTTACGGATACTTTTCCGATAGCGCATGAAAAGTGTTTCCCGACCTTTTTCATTTGACTATGCAAATTTTAAAAAGGTAAAACACATCAGAAGTGTTGTACTCGACATCTTATGAGAAATTAGCATTATTGGAGTGCATTACAGATGAATTTGTATAAAAAAATAATACGCAGTATAATTCATTTTGATTATCATTTGTTACTTCACGGAGAAAACTTACTGATAAAAAATAATGCTAATTTTAAAAAAAATTGGTCAAATTATTGAATTTTCTGTTAAAAACAGGTCTGCAGCACTGCATTTAGTTCTTAAAAGTAAAATCTGCTTTTGAATGAATAGACATTTTTACATGGGAACGCAAATTACTCGCCACCTTATGAATAAATTTGCGAAGTCCAAATTCGACAAAATAAATTATTTCTATTTTCAGAGTCGAATATTTCGTTTACGTATTTAGTTAAGACACTTTTATAAATGTTCATAATTTACTTCACAGTTAACAACCAGCTTTGTGTTCAGACGTATCTCGATGTGATAGTATATGTTTCTACAACTGATCCATATTATACGATGTGAATATGCTTAAAATAAAGTAAAATAATGCTTATATATGGAATGTAATACGACAATTGGGTTTATTCTCTTTTTCACATCTATTTTTACAAGTTTTCATATCACAAGCCACCATTTTGCCGTGTTATTTCGTAAAATGAACCGATGATGCCTCGACCATAGTTCGCACAAGAATGATGACGTCACGTTTTCTAAATTCACTTGAGGCCATACTCGAGCACAGCCGGCTCCAATGGAACCGGTATGGGGAGTGGGGATAATACGCTTTTAATCACTTAGGGCAGGTCTACTAATATTCATATGTCTATGGTCTGCAGGCATTTAACGAATGAATTAACGGATTTTCTAACAAACTATCAGTAAAACACGAATGTGTTATGAGGATTTCGGAATGCGTATTCATACAAATTTTAATATTGTCGCATTTCGTCATCATATTTATTAGAAAAAATGCATGCATGCACACGTGTTCCAATATATTCTGAATGAATTAATATTTTATTCGGAAATGGATTGCAATCACGTGTTTTACAGGATTTTAATCAATCAGTCGTAGTCATTTTTCTCCGTGTAGTAGTTAATACCCGGCTTTACTCGAGTTTAAAGCAGGTTTTTTTCGAAATTTTTGCATTATTGAACAATAATTATAATATGGTAAAGCATCGATAATATTGTAATATGGTGTAACTCAAGTGACCAACTCAACACTGAGGCTCCATCGAAGCCAGTCAAGATATCCTATTTGGGCGTACTATGCATGGGCCACAGATAATTTAATAGTGCATAATTGCTGACCCTGTACAAATTGGAAGTGCACCTCACTTTTGAATTCGGCGGCAACCTCTGGTTTGCAGCCCCGAAATACCTGAAAAAACCATTGATTCTGTGCATAAATGGGCGGTCCGTTTGATAGATTTCTCTATATTTTTTTTCAGGCAATCACCATTGTTCTTGATGGAAGCTGCCTCGTGAGCTGTAAATAAGTGCTTTGATTCAGAATTTATTGACAGAAAAAGTTATTTAAAGTTTGTCTGATCGTGCAAAATTCGTGACACAAGAGCTTACCGTTTGATATTTTTCACAGTTTCGGAATTCAATCGTAAAATTAGTCTTCTTTATAGTTTAGATGAGCTGGGTTACTTCAAATATTCGCCCAGCCCTAAACTATCTAATATTATTAAGTGGGGAATATTTTGTTATTTTACGTAGAATAATTTTACAAACCATTAGATAAATTAAATGAAAACATATAGGGGAACGCGTCTGGCTGCTCGCTGAATACAGTTTTACAAACCATTTAACCCCATTTCCAATGTGTACAAGTCTACACTACGTTAATAGTAAGCCTATAATGATAAAATAGCTTGTTTCACCGTATTACTTCGTCAATGTGCGATCATTGAAACTCAAATAGTCACATAGACTTTAAGGCTGTGTATTGAACTTGAATGTAAGTGCTTACTCAATGTTCTATAAAAGCAGGTTTCCCCCTATCTTTGAAGATGAGAGTCTTTCGTCAGCGGCAAATCAATAAGTGGCAGGTGTCAAATTACATTTCCCGAGTGGCTAGTTAGAGTTGAACTCGGAAATGGACCAAAGCAATATTTTATTTTGTCTCCGTGTTGCCTTTATGTGATCTCGTAAAAGTTTGTTCTCTTTAGTCTAATTTGTTCGGTTTTGGGAACAAACAACTTTTACCTGTATAGTCCATTTGTTCGCTTTTCGGAGCTGCTCGTATGGTCTCTGGAAATGGAACTAATTAGTTTTATAAAGAGAAAACACTGAGCTTTATATTCAAATATAGAAATTAACCACAGAATAATGAAAATGTACACCCCAAGTAAACCAAATAGTCCGAACGCAAATTGAGAAAAATTCGTAAAAATCGGTGCATTTTTTACTAACTATTTTTATATGAAACGACAAAAAAGTGAAGTGGCAGTAATGTTTAAACACATAAGTAATGAATTATATTTATTTTTAGTTTTATTTTATTTTAGTCCAGTGTGAGAAAATGACGTAAGGTCAGCCATTTATAAACTAAATTTTGGTTTAATTTCAAAATGTAATTATAAGTTCTAATAATAAAATTTTATAGCGTATTTAATCACCTTTCAAAAACAATTTTTAGTTTTCAGATGCGTTCAAAAATATCCCATTTATTTCGACTTTATTGAAAAGTCGACATTCACATCATCGGAAATATAGTGGTCAGTATGCCAGAGGCCTGCAAAGTTAAGTTTATTCCAATATAATCACGTATAGAATTAATTAAATATTGACATTTCGTGCTACATGCATGATTGCTTTTGCGTACTTCGAACAGATTAGTATTGGTAATGCTAGTAAGCCAAACAGCAACCTTCGTATAGGAAATAATTTACTGACAATTGGTTTTAATTAGATTACATTTTAATATGTATGAAAGTAGTGTATGTTTATTTTATCGACCGACAATGATATGACACTTTGCTTTGTAATTAATATTTTGTGTCAACCATACTGTCTACTGTGCGTGATTTTAAGAAGAAAATTAGAAGACTGGTTAAGTCGAGGTGTTTTTAGAGGACTGGTATAAGTATTCCATATTCACCGATGTCAAACAGTTGACATGTGCACCGATTCATTGTTACGCGGATGACAGTACAGTTCATGATAGCTTTTTGTTTGACAAGCCCCCAAAGGGCACACTAACTCCAACGGCTCGTAGGGCTTTGAAGCAGAGAATGGACGGTTATCTCGAGAGTATTTCCTCCTGGGGTAAAAATAATCTCGTCGAATTTAATGTTTCAAAGACCCAATCCTGTCTGATTACGTCCAAAAGGGATCCAAATGATAATCTAGTCTCCTTCAACGGAAGCAATCTTCCGAACAGGCTTTACATTGATATGCTTGGTGTAACTACAAGTGACGAGCTCAGGTACGGGGGCTCCATCGAAGCCAGAGTAAAGCTGGCCTCTCAGAAGCTGGGCGTACTGTACAGGGCCCGCAGATACTTTAATAGTACACAACTGCTGACACTGTACAAATCGCAAGTGCGCCCTACTGTCGAATTTGGCAGCCATCTCTGGTCCGGAGCCCCTAAATACCTGAAAAAAAACCCTTGAATCTGCGCAAAAACGGGCGGTCCGTTTGATAGATTCCCCAATCTTAACAAACGGACTGCAATCTTTAGAGCACAGGCGTCAGGTAGGTATGCTGTCCTTGTTCTATCGGTATTACAATGGAAGATGCTCTGAGGAACTAGCGTCACTGATCCCTTCGGCACCGGTGCGTAGTCGGGATACACGCCAAACGCGCGCCCAACATTTGTACACGGTTGACATTTGCCACATGAGAACGGGACGCTTCTACGATTCGTTCTTAAGTTCAACAGCTCGGCTGTGGAACGAACTGCCGGCCTCTGTGTTTCCTCCCTCCTACAACATGAGACTCTTCAAGACCCATGTTCACTCCTTCCTCTCCACAAAAAGAGCCTTCACACAGCATCCCCAAAGATGACATAGGCCCTGAGGGAATTTATTTTCTTCAGGGTCTCCTGTGTGGAGTTAATATAAATAAAAAAAAGTTAATATTCTTCAAAAATCTTATATAGGAAAACAGATCAAAATACATAAATTGTTCTTAATGCAATAAACTCCAATGATCTTTCATGAGGGTTTCATAACAGTAACCCTTATTAATCTTTGGAAAGATCAAATTTTCTCATAGTTGTGTTAAAAACATTTGTTTATAATATTTTGACCTAAGTCCAAGGACTTGATTAAGAAAACAAAGTTAAAAAAAATTCATCTACTGACTGTGTCTGAGCCGATTCTCTTTCTGTTATATTAAAAATGACTTGGAAATTCGTTTTTAAAGTACTTTGAGTCCTTGTAATGTTTTAAGCTTCTCCCCTATTGGTTCTTAACGAATTAATATTTCGTTAGGTTTGATTTCCAACTTCTCGCGGTTTATCAACCCTTCAATCTTAACGAATTAATATGTCACGTTGTGTCAATTTTTTGTTTCGACAGGGATTAATTCATTGAAGGATCCTTTTAATTGGTTGTGGTAACTTTGGTTCTTTTTAGATGGGGCGTGTTACATTCTGTATGGTTTGAAAATAAGACAATGACCGACTACCCTGATTTTAACTACCTTTTCCTACCTTGTTTGCTCGCCCAAACGTTTCCGGTTGCTGCAGTCGATAATGTGCTAATATAATGAGACAATTAATTACAAGTACATGAAATTTGCTATAGACAATTCAATTCAAGATGCACAAGATTCTAAGTTAATGATTTGACTATGGATTGTTAGTTTTGTGAGTTATTTCTATGAGTAGGTATTTTCGGGAATAGCTAGAGACAAAACATGTGTTGCTTTCGATTGGTCTCCGTCCAAATCCCATCCATCAACGTGACCAGCTCGAGAGCAGCCAAGTTGATGGTCCAATCCCAACTCCTCCAGAAATGAATTGAATATCGCTCAGCGACAGATGAAATAATGACATGTTTTGCCTCCTGCCGGAGGGTGATGAAGGTGGAATGTGGGTCCTTGTTGGTGAATGATGATGTTGATGTTGATGATGAATGATGAAGATTCATCTTATACCGTTAGGTACAAGGGGCTGCTCCGGTCCGGTGGCATGATAGCCTGGTGTCGAGAACCATTTGGGTCACGTGGGTAGCGCAAGGTCTAGGTCGCGTCAACCTCCCCCAAATCGATGATGAGTTAAGCTTCGCCAGCATGCCGAAAATTAGGAATCCACTCTACTAACCTCAAACATAAACATATACTGAAGTGGTTTGCATCAGCAACGTCAGGAGTTCGGGAGTCCCGTGAACACCCCTCTAGTTTACGCTCGTAAGGATAATGATGAATTCAGCTTCAGTTTGTTCGACTTCGCCTCTGCAGTCACGCTACTCCAAATAGCTCCTGGCTCCAGTCTATACAGCTTCTCGTTCCAGTAGAGGTAATGACACATATTTATCATATGTACAATACAGAACATACTTCAAGTCTTTCGTCCACACTCAAAATAGTCATGTCAATATTTAATTTGGATGAGGGCGTCCATCCGACATAACGAATGTTTCCTAGACGGGAGATTTTACCCCACTTCAAAGTCATGGTCATTCGCTCTATCGTTTGTTACCCTCCGTTCGCTTCAAATATCAAAGAATGGTAGAAATTGATATCCTCGACTTCCGGCGCTAAGGATCAGGGATACTGGAATCATCAGGTCGTGAATCTGAAATCATCCGATCTCCGTCAGCTCAAACGGTTTCAGTCGGAGTCAATTTCCAACCTAATTCTGGATGACTTCTCCTCCTATAGTGGGGTAAGTACTTATTGAATTTGACAGGAAGGACGTCAGAAATCGCCAAGACAACTTCATATTCGTCACGATCCCTTCGTTCTGTCAGCGAGAAAATCCTCACCATACGCCAGACAAGAATAGCATAGCCCTTATCCGCTTTGTTCCTTCGTCTACCAGCTAACTTAAGTAGGAAAACCCATTAGCAATTTTCGTTCCCTTCGATTTGAACTCCGTGAAAGCGTCCTCTCACCAGCTGAAAATACTCGAAACAGGGGTCCATTCAGGGTGACTATCTGAGGCTGGTCCGCCAACACCTTCGACAGAAACCGGTGCTTTTTACGGGAATAACTCAACCACACCAATAGCAGGGGAAAAAGCCGGCGCTGCTATACTAAAATAGACTTTATCTCGGTATCCAGGGTTATCGACTTTGCTAACACAAAAGTCCCTATTAGGCAAGCCAATTACAAATTTCGTTCCCTTCGCTTTTGTCGCTTTGGTAAGATAGGACAGCCTACGGAAAATTCGTACACTCCGTCCCCGCCAAACTTATGAAAAATTAAAATCTCACTTGACAGAATAGGAATGCCAGACAGATGCATTCTCTCGGCGGCTAGCTTCCATCCGCTGCGTTATCCCGATTCAAAAATGAATGAAAAGAGTGATGTTTGAATAAATTATATTTAATTAAATATATACTATGAATTCCGTGAAGAATAAGTTGAATTCCCAAGGAGGATACGACAACTCATTGTCAAATAACAGGCATTGAAGCATTTAATTAACCGTTCTATCCGTTACTATTCCGCCCATAGGTATCTGATTGTTTCGACTAATAACCGTTCTATCCGTTACTATTCCGCCCATAGGTATCTGATTGTTTCGACTAATAACCGTTCGCCGGACTTAAAAACACTGCATAAATACAATGGTTTGTGTTCTATAAATTTTGGCGCTAAATATAACTTCTGGAGAATTATTAAATCATTTTAAATTGCATAAAATAGTCTAACTCATAAACAATGTCTATTATTGAATGATCCAAGCGGCTTCAGGGTAACCGCTCTTCGTCCTTTTTTTTATAGCCGAGACCCGGTCGCTTCCATGCAATAGGTGATTTATGGCCTCCCTTGCTAACAGGTCCGGACCTATAGTACTCAAGTTAAATACCCCTACTTCAAAATACAATTGAATTATTTGGTTTACATTAGGGAAATAAGTGTTAATAATTAGATTATAATAGACTTACCGATACATCTTAGTGTCAACAATCCAAATAATTATAAAAAACCAACACAGTCACATGCAGTAAAATACTCATGCTGTTAGAAAACCGCACCTTCTACACTAAATGATTTTAGCCGTGTTCGCGTCCCGACGATTAATTCTTGTTGACGCGCTTCCTAGTTTTTACCGACTCGACTATCCTAAAACGCTGACCGATCCTGATTATTCCTGACCGTCTCCCAGACCTTGAAACTCTGACCCCCTTGACTCTATTTCCCGCCTCCCAACGTTTTCAAAACCTGACTCTCTTGAACCGCTTTTTTCACCCTCGACTATCGACTTTCTTCTTCCATTCTTCAACGCTGACTGTCTATCCGCCCGGGCTCCTTAACCACGACTATCGACTTCCTCCTTCCGATCTTCAACGCTAACTGTCTTGAACCGCTTTTTCTAACCACCGACTATCGACTTCCTTCTTCCGTTCTTCAACGCTCACTGTCTATCCGCCCGGGCTCCTTAACCACGACTATCGACTTCCTCCTTCCGATCTTCAACGCTGACTGTCTCGACCGTCTCCCCGCGCTTTCAAATCCAGACTCCCCCTCCCCAAACCAACCCCCCCAAATCACCATATGCGATTTCTAATTTATGTTCTTTTGAATTCTGAATGCTTTTTGTTTTCAAAAGACAGAAATGCACTAAAGGAACACATCAATTATGGCCCTAGAACCTGTCACATTAATTTTAAATCGTTTCAAAACCAATAAATTGTTACTTCTCCAGTAAAATGTCTAACTCTTTGTTCAAAGGATGAAACTTGACTACCCCCAGTCCAGTTTCCCAGCCCAAATTCGCTCTCCACTGAATAAAATCTAAGAATTCAAACCACATCCCGGAGGTCTCTGACGATACAGTGCATGTTCCCATTTTTTTCTCTACCCTAATAAATCTAAACACTTGTTTCTAAAACAGCTTTAAGGCCAACATCTGGAAGTTCCTATCTCGTGAGATCAACTGAAAATTTCTTTCCCACCATAATAAATCAACAATAAAAAAATTTATCCCAGGGCGAGTCCATCACATCCTTAACATTTAAAAATAAATAATATTTAATAAATGCAATGTATAAATATTTTAATAGCTACGAGCAACAAAATTGATTTTTCCAAAAATGAATAAAGGTTACTGTTATAAAACCCTGACAAGCTGACTTAATAATGTCATACTGCAAATTGCTTTATCTCTTTTTAAACGTCGTTATGTTTGAGTTTGAATTGTTAGTGAAAATTACTTTCTGGAATAAATGACATGATGTTAAAGTGTACAAGCTTTCCCTCAGTTTGTAAGTGTTGTTTTGAACTTAACCCATAGATTTAAATCATTCAATCACACCCCTAAAAGAGGAAGCAATAGCACGTAAAGAATAGTTCCGGTCTCCGTGGAGCATCCTCCCGTTTACAGCAATAATAATCAGGAGTAAATGGAGTGAAAATCTTTATTTCCTTAAGCCAGAGTCAGATTCCTATCTCAGTTGTGGGATATCCACCCCAGTACCTTTACCAACCAACCACCCCTGCACCTACCCATACTTCTCATTCAAATGAATAAATAATCGCATTTTCAGTCTTCCTTCCTGAATATCAAGTAATGTGTTCAAATAGTATAAGTTACGATCTTGCCATGCTGTTTTTCATCATTTTAAACACTTATCCAATACGATACACTTTTGTTGTATTTGATTTATTTGTTGTTACATTCAGCTTAACAAATTTATTTTAGCACCTTTTGATGGACCCGGAACTCGTTAACAAGTCACGATTTAAAAAAAAGGGTTTTATGTGTAAAGTTCGTCTGATTTATTTTCATCATACGCGATAAAAAGTATTCTTACGTGTATGAATAATATCTAGCTATGAACATTCATGTTTTACCTTCTTGATTCTGATAAGAACTGGTTAGTTTGACTAATGAATATTAAAACAATAAAATCTTAACTATCCTCTATTACGTTTGTGGAGGCTGAATTGTAGTTTTATTCTCCAATCAATCCGTACCACTTCACGCAATAACAATTTCATTCATGTGCTGACATAGACTCCCGTTCCACAGTAAACCTAGTTGATCTCATGTAATGTTCTACATAAAAAAAAAAATATTTGATAATCGAAAAAAAATGTTACCTGTTTATGGAACATAAATAAATACATATCAGAAAGCTTTTCATTCGCCGTCTTATATTCATAAAAATACCCATTGATGTTTTAATAAAGGCTTTATTTGTATAACCTGACATTCATCCAAACGTAAATAAATCTCTTTTGTAGTAGATTTTATTCATATCTTGTTACTCAGGAGTGTTAAAAAACGATTTGTAGTAATGGGAAGCCAAATTTCTTAGCCGGCATCGTGAATTTCTATTTTGATTTCGCGTAGTGAGATGCTTTATTCAGCAGTATCTGTCAATTGATTAAAACCCCTGCTATCCCATCATTAGCGTTGACCTGCTTTGGCGAAAAAGAGACAGTTAGCTTTCTTTGATAAAGGTTTTGTTTGGAAATCGAAAAACTTTGAAAATAATCTCTAAAAGTGTGGGTCATTAATTATCGGACCTTTTGAAGCAATCTATTCTAATAGTTTGCATTGTGCAATAATTTTTACGATCACAGTACTTGATTTTCAATTTCCGACATTCAATATCTTTATAAATTCTCTCACCTACTATTTACGTAAACCATTTAAAACTGTTTTATTATAATAGGCGCCAAACATACATTGGAGATTTTAAGCTTAAAATAATAATATTATGAAAACAGACTAAAGCTTTACCTTTTTGGACATAAAAGTTGATAGTAACCACTCGTGACTTATCTGTGATATGAACACTTTTCACTAAATATATTTGTTTTAAATTGAACACTTGAAACATATACAAAAAATTAAAATATTTTTGTACTGTTTACGGGTATTTAAAATAAAGGTATTTAGTAGAAGCGAGAATAGTTTTCTATCCCTAGAAAACACATAAACAAACTTCTGTACTATGCTCTATGTTTTATGGCTCTAGAGCTTACTGTTACAGAATTTTACAGCTTCATACGCCTAAAGTTGTACTTTATACTTGTGCTTTAAAATGTTTATTTTTACTCACCACTTTACTAAAGCGTAAAGATGCTATAAACCCTTAATTGTTTATAACATTCGTTGTCACTAAAGGTGATAAAAAGGGGGTTGGTTGGCGCCTGTTTTAGAATTTTAGCAAAGATAATTATATAAATAGGTTAACATGTAATATATGAAAGATATGGGTATCTAGGACCACAAATGGTAAAACAAGGACGATATTATGAATGTTAATTGCTCAACCACCCTTGAATGCCCAGTAAATCTAAAACGCGTTAGGTTAGGTTTGGTTCGGTGAGCTAGAATTTGGTTGCGTCTAAACCGACCTTGAAATTCCTGATAAACTTCTTTACGTCTGATGGAAGAGGGTCAAAACCCTTGAGACTGAATTATGGAGAATTAATTTAAGGAAGAGACTTATCGCAGCTGATTGAAAAAATAATTGATTGCGTAAATTCTGCAAGGGACAAAGTAATTTTTAAATTCATTATTACGTATTTTAGGATACTTCCTGATTTTGGCGAAATTTCGGACCATTTTTAATGACCTTAATAATAATAGGGAATAATCCGAAACCAAAATTTATATTTACAATCTTTGGTACAATTCTTAAGAGATTAAGTATAATTCTTAACTTTTTGTTACGGTGTATTAAAGAAATGTTTATTTTTATGATTGCCTAATATCAATCATTTCATTTTACATATTAATTTAATTTTTATTTGGTATTTTTATCTCAAGTAGTCTTTTTATTCTACCCTGATAGTATTATGAAATACACATCAAGCTTTTCTTTGATCTTTTATTTTTCTATTTACAAATTAACAACGAAAAATTATAACGCTTATGGACTAAGAATCATAAACCAAAAACTGAATTTAAATTGTGTTCTATCGTGTAAAACGTGTTTTTTTTAGCCTTTTAGAAAAAAATTTTTTTTTTGTTAATACTAAAAAACATATTTTGAAAAGCTTGCATTTACTTTAAAATATCTCATTTTCATCTCTGCACAAAATATGAACATGCACGTGCAATGTTTTCCATTTTACTCTTCATTGTTCTTCACCCAAGATACAGCGGATTAAATACTACCCACTTTTTGAATTTTGAAAAAGATAAACTTAAACTCTCTTCAACCTTTTGTATCACAAATTATTCTGTTGCATTTGCAATCCCAGCATCCCGCCTGGCGTCCGTTTGTTCCCAGAAGATTTGTGAGGTCCATTATGCTTCCAAGCACCACTTTGCCGGGCAAATTGTTTGCCCTGTTCCTCTATAACCTGTGCGAAATTATTTAAAATCTGGGAATCTCCGACTTCGCATGTAACAAGCAGCTTTTTAACATATTTATCTTAGCGAGCTTTGGAAAAAAACCGTTTGTAATATAAATGTACTCGTTCTTATAATAAGTCTACCTTTTGCAACCCTGAGCTCAAATTATTAATAAAATAGTCGTTTGTATTATATCCAGTAAAGTTATGGCATTATACTAATAAAAAATTCCACGGTTTTTTATCAACATTGAATTACAGGGTATTCCATTTAAGGAAAATGAAAATATCACAAAAATATTTAATAATATAATGGAAACACTAACAAGTGAAGCAGAAACGATGAATGTAACTAATATCTTTAGAATCATATTAGAAATAGAAACCCCGTAAAAAAACATAGGAGTATCCTCCCATAGTAGTAACAATACAAAATAAAGAAAGTAAAGATCTACCAAAAGATGAAATACTGTATTTTGCAAACAAAAGATATGAATTTTCCCGAAGAAACTAACAAATTATATATATAAACGAACAACTCACACAGCAAAATAAACATCTGCTATTCCTTTCGAAATTGTTAACACTTGGCTACAAGTTCATCTATGGTAAAAATGGAAATATAATGTCGAGAAAAAACCAAACATCTCCTATCCATCCATCCATATAAGACAATCAGAAGACATCCCTTCCGAATAAAGGACCACACAACCACTAAGCACCTATATAAACAACCACCAATCTTTCAAGATGTCTGAAGAAAACTGTAAATGAAAACGATATATTTAAAATACCAAATGAACTAAACAACCTATTTAATGACGCTAATTTATCGGTGCTAAATATGAATATTAGAACTTTGAGGAAACACTTCGATGATCCTTGTATACTTCTAAATAATTAAGATTTTTCTCTAAGCATAATTGTACTAATTGAAACACAAATGTAATTCCATACAATTTACTAAAATATACCAAAATTTTCTCCTTCTCCACCGATGAAATCACTGTTTTTGGTCATAATACTTATATTATATTATATTGCGGCTGAATTTATTGATTAAAACTGACAGTAAATGTAATAAATTTAACATGTTGTTAAAATTACTATTAATATCTTCTAATAGACATTTATAGATCTTCTTCTTTAAATGATATTCTGTTTTTCAATGAGCTAAAATTTGATATTTTTACTAAATCTTGACAGGAACAATTTTACTTTTTCCGTATTAACAGGGGACATCAATATAAATATTAATGATAAAAATTAAAAAGTAAAATGTCAAAAAGAATATCTAGATTATTTATCAAGATCTAGTTATCTATCTTATATTAATTCACAAACAAGATTAACCTTTAACTCTACATGTTTAGATCACATAATTGTCAAGTCGCAAACGGCTGAATCAACCAATTCTAATAGAACTGATAGTCTATCTTGTAATACCTTAAAAAACTATAAAACAGCATACCTTAATTCCTTCGCAACATATCTTTAATATATGCCTTAAAGGGGGTCACTTTCCAGAGCAATTTAAAATCTCCACAATATAACCAATTAATAAAATCTCGTGAAATGCATAAATTAGACAATTCTAGACCAATCTTTCTTATTTCAATTCTATATTTTTAGATTTAAATAAGCTTTAAATACCGCAAATCATAATTTACTCATGAAAAAAATAACTTGGTTTCAAAAAGGATGCACTAAAACTACTCAACAACTATCTCAAAGACGAAAAACTAAAATAAGTAAAATAGTAGAGAAACAAAGAAAAAACATGGAGTACCACAGGGAACTGTACTTCGACCAATTTTATTTTTAATATATATGAATGATTTATGTAATTTTGAAATCCCAGGACAAATTGTTTCTTTTGCAGACAACACGGCAATAAAATTAAATTGAAATTCTTGGATCGAAACAAATTTCCTCCCTCTGTTTGGGGTCTTGTACCAAAACCTCCTAGATCACAAAACCGCGACACTTATTCATAACAGCCTGCTAACTTGTATGGGATTTCACAAAAAAAATTAGTTTAATTTTTTTTTTCTATTTATTCTTATTTATCAAAACGTCTTAAAATGTTTTAAATAATTTTTAAAGAATATATACATTATTTGGGGAGGTTTTATCCAGGAGGCTGAATTGTTTTTTTAAAGTTCTGTTCATGTTCCAGGTAGGACAGTTACAAGACTTCAGGGTCTAAAAATTAGATATTTGAGAAATAAACACTCCGATGTTGTTGATATATTAAGCATATCAAGTTTATTTTTGTATTAAAATAGGAGGAGCATTACGGTTTCTTAAATCTAGAAGAGCTAATTATTTTGTTTAAATTTAACTCCGGTTGTAAATGAACGTCAGTTCGAAAGCAATTTTCCAAATTACATTGTTTTTATGTTAACTCCACTGAAGGCTGTGAAGAAAATAATTTTGCTCGGAGACTAATTTTGCTCATCTTTTGGGAAGCTGTGTCTAGAGTCTTTTTGAGGATAGGGAGGAGTTAAACACGGGTCTAACATAGATCCATTTTGTAGAAGGGAGGAAACACAGAGGCCGGCAAATCGTTGGCAAGTCGTAGAAGCGACCCGTTCTCATGTAACAAATGTTAACCGTGTACATATGTTGGGCGTGCGTTTGACGTGTTTTCCGGCTATTCACATGAAAAAGATAAATTATGTAACTTTGCCTGTACAAATATATTTTTATTTATTTCTTGTGCAATATTTTAAAATATGATTACATCGGTCACTCACATCCACTGAAGTTTTCATGAGTCGGAATATAATGTAAATATGCATGTTAAAGCCTTTAACGGACGTAAATAAATAAATTATCAGAAGGTCCGCAGACAAAAATATTCAATCTATTTAAAAATGTAGGTAAGAAACAACACTTTATTCATGTTTCATGGGAAACTTCATTACGTCTGTAGCGGCAGCTTTCGAACTTTCTATTAAAAGAAATTGGAAATACGATACATTATTTTGTACGACTATCATTTCTTTAGAGGTATCATCTTTCACTACGGTTGCTGCTTTTAAAATTGGTTTAAAACGAATATGTTTGTAATAAAAAATGAGTATCTTTTCCCATGTTTGGTTTTTCAGTAAAACCAATCATAACATTAATGCACGTATTATTTTTTTTATTAAAACACTCCACTACGATTTATATTTCATCAAATTTAACAATCCCTTCCTTCGAAGGCTGAAATAGCCAACACGCATAAGCATAATTTAAGCCAAGCCGAACTCAAGAATATTACGAAATTATTGAAAAAAAATAATTCATAGGTGCCGGTAAAATATGACGGAAATCTGTTTTTATTATTTCCACCAATATTCGATAGAGACCAATATTAATAGAGAAGGTTAAGATTACGTTTTTTCTCGAATAATATCAGCGGAGGAAATAATAGCTTCAGATAACATTCAATATGATTGATAAAACTGTAAATTTAATGCTATAGAAACTTCATTAAACTTAAGAATGATTTGGTCAGAGTATGTTTTATATATTTATATTTTAATATTTTATGTTTAATACTTTCCGAAAGAAATCTAAAAATGTCCAGTTTCAAAAACTTACTCTATAACTCCTAAGTTATAAAGTTTAATGAGATCCTTGTTATGGAGAGGAATGTTAATAAAGCAACTAAACCAAGAAGAGTACTTTAACATGAATTTAAACTTTCTGGGAGCATCTCAACTATTCGCCACTAAAACAAAAAAGTAGCGCTAAGAAATATCAACCATTTTTAATACGTTCACATTTTATCAAGTGCTTATTAAAAGTTTAAGCGGAAGGAAATAAGCTTTTTAAGTTGATACTTAATTACAAAATTTGATTTAATCAGTTAATAAACTTTTAAATTAGTTTTTGTCTAACGAATGAAAGATTGATGTCAACTTAATGAGGTAAAGTCGTTCATCATTTGTAGCCATCCTATTATCTAGATACTTGCACTGTACTGTTGCTACTTAGCTACTTGTATCCTAATATTGCTTTCTATCTAGTTACGTGCATTATACTACAGCAACCTACGTAGCTACTTGCATTCTACTTTTATATCTACCTAGCTAATTGTATCCTAATATCCTACCTACCTAACTACCCGTATTCTACTATAGCAACCTACGTAACAACTTCTATCCTACTATTGCTACCTATCTACTTGTATCTTATTATTGCTAACCACACAGCTAATTATATCCTACTATTGCTCCTTACCTAGCGACGTGCATTCTACTATAGTAACCTACGTAGCTACTTGTATTCTAAAATTGCTACAATTGCTACTTGCATTGTACTATTGCAACCTTCCTAGCTAGATGTATTCTACTACTGCAATCTACCTAGCTGCTTTTTTCGTACTTTTTGAACTTATTAGCTACTTGTATCGTAGAATAAATAGTGTGTATGTACTTTTAACATATTATACCTACTTGGCGGACATAAACTATTAATGGAAAATTTTGGTATTGGATTGTTACAGTGGAGTAATTTATTTATTTATTTATTCATTACACGCCCTAGTGGGCTTTTCTTTTTATTAAAAAAAAAGCATTTTTTATCAGAGTAAACACTTAAAAATTAATACAATAAAGAAGAATGTAAACATAATGGCAAAAATGAATCCTCCCGCATATAATTGAATTAAAAAGATTCAACAAAAAAAAATAGTAGAAGCGGAGGAGTTATATGGGTACATAGGTCTATTTCTGTCTAGAAGAATAAAAGTGATAGAATATACAACATTTATACTGATTAGTTTTCAAATGAAATATATCACCCAGATCAGAATATTTGTTTCCGAGATTGTGAAGTCTCAGAATCGGAGAATTTTGGTAAGCTAGTGTCCTGGTGTTATTGAAGTAAAAAGGTAAGAAATGTCGACATGAGTTTTTGGGAACATGGATATTGATACATTGATGTAATTCGGGACAGTCAATTTTAAAATGTAGGATTCTTTGTAACAGTATTAAATCTGTGCTTATTCTTCTTTCTGAAAGTTTCAATAGAGACATTTTATCCAAAAGGTAATTGTAATTTATGTTTTGTATAGGAATATGCAATTTATAATTTATAAACCTTAGAAACTTCCGTTGAATCTTTTCGATGTTATCTAAATGAATATTGGAAAATGGAGACCATAACGTAGAGCTATACTCAAGTTGGCATCTGACAAGGGTTTTATATAACATAATAAATGTTCCTAAATTATTTAAATCTTTTGCAGCTCTCAAAACAAAGCCAAGAGTCTTTAGGGCCTTGTTGATTATATTATTAATATGAGTAATGAAAGAACTTGGGTAAATAATTATTCAATTATGTAAAAAAATATGTGGTTTGCCAAATTCCTAGAAAAACTAGAGAAAGGTTGATTGATCTCTAGAAATACAGTTTCAATACTACGTTGCAAACCTTAAAAAAAATTATCAAGCTTATTTAACATTTCTTATAAATCTAATCGCAATCGCAAAAACTAGCATCATTAATTTTAATTGTTTCCCATACGTGAAAAATTGTCGGACGAACTTCTTAGTAATTTATTTAAGCTTTTATTACCCAAATAAAGAAATTACTTTATAAAGTCAGGAACCACGAGACAAATTTAAATTTGACAGATTGTTCAAGATGGCGCATTGTCGAGCTGCTCTCTCTAAATTGAATGTAATATGTACCCATTTATGTTAATAATATAATTTAGAGTCAACGGACGTAATATTATGTAATACAATATAATAAGACATTTTCGGTTCATACTAGCTTCTAAATTTTGTAACTTAGCATATTTTTTATGTTTTATTTTATTACAGTTGACTCCGTACAGATGGTGACAGCTATAAATGTATATATACTCACATATTTATATACATTTATAGCTGTCACCATCTATATTACATATATATACGTTTATATTGTAATAAATTTAAAGTTTTTTGAAGCGCCACTTTTCAATGTTTTAATTTATTTATATTTTTTTAAAAACAAAGACAACACGACCGGGTTACAAATAACCTGGAAACATTTTAAAATCTCCTATTACCACCACAGTAAGCGAAAAATGTTGCTTATTTTGTGAAGGTAACCTTAGCTAGCTGAGAGATTGGACATACTACTCCTGGATGGGACCCAAACGCGATGTCAACTCAGTCATTGACCGATAATTGAGATTATATCGTTGATGCTCATAAACTTTATTTGCAATATTTAATCATGAAGAGGATATAATTTTTAATTTTCACAGCCAAAAGAATTATAGTTTATTATATCACTTTTAAATGTGTTCCGTTTTGTCACCGTTCAGTTTTATCACGGAACCATTTAGAATGGAGGCACATTTTTTTTTTATTTTCTTGTATCTAAAAAAGGCTAGCTTAGAAAAGATTTTTTTTATATTAATAACAAAAACAGAAGTTAAAATAAAAATTTTACATTTCATTTTTACACAAAGAAATACTTTTTAAAGCCTCATTTTTTTACATTAGCTTCAAATAAGAGGCACTGAGGAAAATAATTTACCTCGGTACCTATCACATCTTTGGGGATGCTGTGTGCAGGGTATTTTTAAGGAAAGGAAGGAGAGGTGGTTCTGGCGATAAAAAGGAATAAAGGGTGGGTAAGAATCTCGGGGCCAGTGTGTACAGGAGTGACGCGGGTATGAATCCTTCCCTCCCAAATCGATGCAAAAGATCAAAAAGTCTCCCCCAAACAGCATCTCCAGATTCAGCCCGCCACGCAGTAGATGGACATTCACATCCGCTGCCAAGACTTAGACAAACCTCAGCCCATGAACCCGAGCACCCCTGCTAAGACACCGAAAGTCGCGAATCACTTGGGGTGACATATGGCGTACGTGTTGGTTATCCAGTAAATGGTTCGTGGGGCGACGGTACCCAAACTCGTCTCCCAAATTGCTTATTATTTAGAAGATTTAAAAAATATTTTTAAGTAACTCCGTTCTCCATATTTTACACTTTAATGTCTATCTGCAAAATACATACTTACTACAGTACATAATAATATGATTAATTACTTTTAAATCATACGATAATGTTCAATTCTCTTCCAACCACAAGCAAACGCTTCCATGTAAGAGTAGTATTGAGACCTCATATGTGAAAACCTAATAGAAAACCATTTATGTATGATCCTTAAATTTCTTTAATAAAATATTATAAAAAAATACTATTGTTAGCTTCCGATGTTTGTGCCTCAAAATTAATTTGTGAAGTCCCTACGTGAAAGAAGCCAGAAAACTTTCAAGAATTTGTGTAGAAATTAAACGCATAATACGGGCTAAGCCGTTAGTTAAAAGTTCCGGTGAATAACATTTTCGAATATTAAAAAACTTTGCAAATAAATGGTCTGCCTACCTGGCTTCGAAGGGAGTATGTATCCACTCGAACGTATTATTAGAAGTTTTTCCTTGAATAACAGTCTAACCCAGACTGTATGGCTCAGTTCTTAAGCGCAAATATTGACTCAAAAAGAGGTCTTACAAAGAAAGGTTTGTCTATCCCAATTTCAATATTTTACGAACCCGTGTGCGTACCAACTTGATGTAATACGTAGAACAAACACCGGATTTCTAGTTTCTACAAGTCTGCAAACACTTATTATCAAGGTCACGTTAAGGCGAATACAATGAGTGTTTTTTCCTTCAAATCAAACATTGGATGGTATACCTTTACCTTCAAAAATTATATTGCTTATGTATCATCCGTTTGAAACGGTGAAGACATCTCAAAACAAACACACCCTTTTACGAAGTTGTATATTTCATAATACATTATTCTTGCCGGTAAACAGTAATATTTTATAAAGAAGAACAACACAATGTTTAAACAGCTAAACTGAATCTCAGAACTGTTTTTTCTTCATCTTTATGATATAGAGTATTTTTTTAATGTGAATACTGCGCAACTGTCTCAACTGCTCCAACCGTCAGGCTTATCAGGCTGAAGGTAATGGGAAGAGAAAGGAGTTAGGAGTAGGGAAAAACTTCAGTTATGGTCACCAAAGCCTAAGGCTATAGACATTTCAAGAAACGTTTCAATGTTAAATGGTTGTCTTACAATAGGGCGTTGCTGAGAGAATCTTCCACTCTGGAACGTGCTGCAAATAGTTATACCTTATTTTATTTTGAATGATTTAATCGGGAAATAAAATTTACTTGTGCACGCTGATATTTCAACTCGTCACCTCCGGATTGCCAATTGAGATCCTGACCCCTCAACCACGGAGACCATCAAATGCTGTTATGATGGCTTTTTCTTTATTCTTAACATGATTTTAAAACATCAGTTGATATCGTTACAAAATTCAACACAAACAATGAATGCTTTTTGTGAAAATCCAATTAAATTCAATAAGGGAAAAGCTCGCTTCTGGATGTATGCTGGACCAAAATCTTATAAATTTTGCGATTTTAAAAATGATAGCAATTTTACAAAAAAAGACCAAACAACAATTTTTCGTTCCGCAAAACCACGGCAAAAGTAAAAGTCATGACATGCCTTTAAAATGACTTAAAAACCAGAATGACGCATAAAAATCTCAATAGAAATTAAAGAGTAACTTGAAAATCATCCTTCCACTCACATAAAAATTCTGAAATCAAATAAAAGAAAATGAAGAAATGTTAAAAGTAAATTCAGGTAAGAACATGTTTACAAATGGGCGCCCTTAAAAATGAAGAACATAATATAATATTACTTTAATTGGGAATTGTTGTTTTTTTCTTTTGTTACAAAATAAAATTAATATCGTTTTCTCACAATTCGGTAAAATAATTAACAAGACAATATTTGCATGACTTCCCGCAAAAACATTCTGAATAAATTCAGCGCCAAAATTGCGATGTAGGAACACGATTCAGGGGAAAATCTCCTCCGACAAAGGAAAAAAAAAACAATTTTTGTCCCTTCTTTTGTAATTCACTTAAATCTTTTCTATTGCTGTGGATGTACTTCATGTTTTGTATGTAAAATACAATGTCCTCATTGGAATTCAGCCTCTAACGGAATACTCGTAGATTGCTTGCCTCATACATTTCAAGTCTCCGCCCTCAAACAACACAAAAACGTAACCAAATGAACAGATGTTAGCATCATTTCATTTTAATTCTTGCATGCTGTAAAATTGTGTGTTTCGAAATAATCTAACTTTATATTAACTTTGAGCTTAAACATGTTTTTTCGATATATATATATTTTTGAATTGGTTTTTATTTAATTATCTTCTTTTAAGTCACTTGTTTACAATAATGTCTCAGATTCAGCAATCTCTATAAATTCAAAATTTTATGACTGTGTTTACAAAGTTTCCTGTAAAAAACAACAACTTCTCAGAATTCATCTAAGCTTTCAAAGCGATTGAAAGAAATTGAAAACAAGAACGAAAATAAAAATAAAAATGAACTATATCTCGAATAATGACATCCGAAAAGAATATATTATTATTGAGTAAGATAAAAATATAAATGACATTATCTTGTTTATCACTTTGATAGTTGGGATATATTCTGTGGATGGATAAAGGAAGAGTGTCAGATTGATTTTATTTTCATAAAAGAAGATTTTCAAGAGTAGATCTTTGTAATATGTAGAAAAAAAATCAAGGGCTTATGGTTTTCAATCCAGACTAATAAAACTTTATATGCTGAATGTGAACCTAACTAGAATCAAGCAAGTGACAAAGTCAATCTCATTTTACCTACCCATATTAACTGTGACACCATTTACTGCATATTTTGAAAATATTGAACCTTTTCATGGATTGCTTGCATTACTATGAACAGAATTAAAAGCTCTGAGTTTCTTACCTAACAAATAAAATGCTTAACAATCTCACCATTGCATTGGTTAAATGAGATTCGTCTACTATGATACAGACGTGAACCTAGTTTGATAATCCGCTATAACCTGATAATCAAAAAATATATAAAATTATATTATTCACATATATAATTAAATATGATTTAAGATTTTCACGGCCAAAAGTATTTTTGTTATTTTTTTTGGGGTGTTATGCGGTGTTGCGCTAACTCCTTCTTTAGCCAACGTTTCGGAAAACGTTATAGTTACATCAGGGCAGATGTGTGATGATAGACACTGTAAATAAGAAAAGGATAAAAAGTATTTTTTCAAACATACTTTCTTACATAATTAAGATTTGCTTAATTATTACATTTAGATGAAATAGCACCGCGAATAAACAGTTCCACAAATAGAAATATTATCTTTATTATTTTTCGGAATAACTTATTGAGTAAAACCTCAAATTATAATATTTAAATATTAAAGACAATATTAGTGATTTTTAAACGCAAATCTGAAACAGAAAAATCAGAAAAGGAAACGGTCACATCTGGGACTCGAACCCAGGACCCTTGTCTTTCCGGGACAATGCTCTACCAACTGCGCTAATGGGACCCTATCCTCATCGGTCACTTTTAACTGTATCATACTTCGAATAAGAACTACCAACGTTGTCTTCATTTTTTCACCGCACATTTTTATTGGCAACTATCTTTATGTATGATCGCAAGATTCAACCCGAACTAAATGCAATCCTAGACAGCGTCTTATAGATAAACCTATCTTATTGTTTTTATTTTTAATGTGCGACACCTATTGACTTTTTCTGCAAGTCTAGAAATGAATTATTATTTTTCGGAATAACTTATTGAGTAAAACCTCAAATTATAATATTTAAATATTGAAGACAATATTAGTGATTTTTAAACGCAAATCTGAAACAGAAAAATCAGAAAAGGAAACGGTCACATCTGGGACTCGAACCCAGGACCCTTGTCTTTCCGGGACAATGCTCTACCAACTGCGCTAATGGGACCCTATCCTCATCGGTCACTTTTAACTGTATCATACTTCGAATAAGAACTACCAACGTTGTCTTCATTTTTTCACCGCACATTTTTATTGGCAACTATCTTTATGTATGATCGCAAGATTCAACCCGAACTAAATGCAATCCTAGACAGCGTCTTATAGATAAACCTATCTTATTGTTTTTATTTTTAATGTGCGACATCTATTGACTTTTTCTGCAAGTCTAGAAATGAATTATTATTTTTCGGAATAACTTATTGAGTAAAACCTCAAAACATAAAGATAGTTGCCAATAAAAATGTGCGGTGAAAAAATGAAGACAACGTTGGTAGTTCTTATTCGAAGTATGATACAGTTAAAAGCGACCGATGAGGATAGGGTCCCATTAGCGCAGTTGGTAGAGCATTGTCCCGGAAAGACAAGGGTCCTGGGTTCGAGTCCCAGATGTGACTGTTTCCTTTTCTGATTTTTCTGTTTCAGATTTGCGTTTAAAAATCACTAATATTGTCTTCAATATTTAAATATTATAATTTGAGGTTTTACTCAATAAGTTATTCCGAAAAATAATAATTCATTTCTAGACTTGCAGAAAAAGTCAATAGATGTCGCACATTAAAAATAAAAACAATAAGATAGGTTTATCTATAAGACGCTGTCTAGGATTGCATTTAGTTCGGATTGAATCTTGCGATCATACATAAAGATAGTGGCCAATAAAAATGTGCGGTGAAAAAATGAAGACAACGTTGGTAGTTCTTATTCGAAGTATGATACAGTTAAAAGTGACCGATGAGGATAGGGTCCCATTAGCGCAGTTGGTAGAGCATTGTCCCGGAAAGACAAGGGTCCTGGGTTCGAGTCCCAGATGTGACCGTTTCCTTTTCTGATTTTTCTGTTTCAGATTTGCGTTTAAAAATCACTAATATTGTCTTCAATATAGAAATATTATCTATTGTCGTGAAACTCATGACTGTTTTTATTGAAAACATCGATTTTATATTTAGTCTTTGAAATGGTTACAAAAACATCTTGATCACAATAGTTCTGTTTTTTTATTTGCGGTAGAAGTTTTTGGCTCCAGAGCGACGAAGCTTTATTTCTATTTAAAGCGATGAATTCGGCTTATCTCCGAGGAATGGTACGGCACTTCAAATATCGGATTTCACTTCGTGTCTGCTTTAAAATAATATCTTTCTTAATATGATAACACTAGAATCCCAACTTTCAGAAACCGGTGGGACCTTTTCAGCCTGTTTTGGCGAATACTGTTATAGCGAAAATTATTATATTTAGAATATAAAAAGCTTTGTGACTATTAATATCTAATTTTAAATTTCGAAAAATTATAATTTTCAATTTTATTAAATTTGAAAACAATGAATTAGCTTTGTAAATTGACGTTTTCCACACCTAATCACAATGTTGCAAAAGTTATGTCAAGCTGAAATATTCTCAACGTCGGTTTGAGGGAAGCTGCTTGACTTTGGATTAGTAAATACTCTCCCCACCGAGAGACAGGCTGGGTTCTCATTGCCTCGCAAAACCTGGTTCGCCATCAATAGGTTAAGGTGCTCTCATAGCCGCTGTGCTTACATGATGCACAGGCATTAAAGAGTCGGCGATGTGTGAATGTGGTGCTGTGCAGACCAACGAACATGTGGTCAACGAATGCCCGCTCTGTTCATTCCCTGGTGGGATTGATGAGGTTCACGTGGCGACGCCTGAGGCCCTAGAATAGCTCGCAGATATAGATGCATCCCTCTGATCCCCCCCACCATACAAAATAAAAAGAAGAAGTAAATACTCTTTTATTAAAAGCGATTTAATGCATAATATTAGAAAATAATAACAAACTCCACTGTTCAGTTCCTCACAGTCGATTTAAATGAGTTTAGCCATGACAATTGACTAGATCTGAAAATACAGGTACCTTCAAAAACTTTTCCTCCGCGTTCCAACCCCACATGCTTTCACCTCTCTTTAAATACACAAAACGGAAAAGCGATTTCTTCATAGGCTCTGTATGGTCGCTCTTGCGCGGTAATTATTAAATAAAATAAATTTAATTTAACCTTACATTTCATATAGATAATTATCTGTCTTGTAAAATCGATAACTAACCGTTGACTCTCCTTTGCCAAATATCGCTGTACCTCCGCCGATACCAAAGGATACCAATAAAACTGGAATGACTTTTCCTTCAGGTATAATATTCATAACGTATTAGGGGACATAATGTTGTCTCATCAATAATGCGAGATGCTCATATCTGTCAGGAGCAGTAGACCGCGGCTTCATTAGGCGCTCTAATGTCTGGCAGTTTGTCATTTTACCTATCACGGGACGGGCTCATTAAGGGACCACAATGCTTTATAATGTCAATACAAATGGAGCGTAATTCTTACCATCTACCGGTGGAGAACGTAACACGTAACGCTATTAGGGATAGTAAAAATAAAAATCAGAAATAATATAGTAGCTTATAGTTTACATGGGTAGGTACGATTACGGCCTAAAGTGCAAAAGTTCACTTTGATTTTTGTAAAAAGATCAAAGATATCAGAAAGTAACTTCAAAACATGTTGTATCAAATAGTTTACGTATGTGGGTTTGCCTTGGTTGCAAGGAAAAAAATCGTGAAAAGATCAATACATTTGTTGTAACTAAAATAACTTTATAAGCAATAATTATTTGTTATCCTTTATGCTTTGCATAAAACCTTGTCTTGTAAACATTAGTTTATCATTAAAAAAATAATAAAATATCTTTATTTATGTCCATTGTCCATGCATTATTTTTTCCCTACAATATTTTTGAAGTTCTTCGAGGCAGTGTTGTAATTGCCCTGTAGAAGCTAGTCCTTAATAGTTATAAAAAATGGAATAAATGTAAAAAAAGTATATTTTTGGTACGAAAATGTGGTTTTTTTACTTCAATGACGTCAACCTTGAGTGAAAAAGATGCTACAGAGTGATATAGACCATAATTTTCAAGCTCGATGCCTTGTAGTAGACCCGGATTCATGACACGGTACCGGGGCTTAGGATCACAGGGGCCTAACTACAAAAACTGGTGTTGTACGTTAAGCTTGGTTTAGGTTATACCATAATTATATTTATTAGTGACAGAAAGCTCTATCTCGTACAAACATCCGATTTAGAGATACCGTTGGTCAGCTTAGCATTACAATATTTGTGTGCTTTATCTCAAAACTATGTTTTTGTAGATAGGCCCCTGTGATCCTAAACCCCCATGTTTACAACTGTATTATGAACTATGAAGTTTGTGTGTAGATGAAATTTAATATTTTATTTTTCGTGAAAGCACAATGAATCATCTCTAGGAAGAAAACATTTTGTGGTTTTCTTCATTTGTAGATTTTTTTCCTATTTTTCACTGAACAATGTATGTATATTGTAGGAAGCACTAATACACTGTTGAACGGTGGTTTCTATCGTTTCGATTTTTTTTCTTTCTAGAACTGAGACACAATTATTTCTATAAACTTAGCCATCACGAGCTTTAAAATGTTTAAGCTGTTCAAAGATAGACAATACAGAGTCGTATTATTTGCGCCATTAAACAAGATATTGCTCTGGGCGGTGCCGCGCCAGGTAGTAAAACCATTTGATAAATATAAAACAGTCGCTTTGCTTTAACGCCATTATTGATCTATTAGATGAATGTCAACAATTTAATGTGAATAATTTATAAGTATGCATTTTAGTTATATAAAAAACTTTTTTTGACTGTAATTTTGATTGAATCATATCACTTAATGAAATATTCATCTTAAATGCGCACGATAATAATGGTCGGGTCGTAAGGCTTTATTAAAAACTTATTGATTAAAGCGGAATTAATTTAGCTTTGTTTACTAATTTGCATTTGAAAAGGGTTAATTCCAAACGCCTCGAAGTCTGCTATTCAAAATGCTCAAAGAGATGTTATATTAAATTTAAAGTTACAGCGAAATAATAGTTAGCTTATTGACAAATTAATAAAAAGGTCCAGATTTAATGTCTCTTGATTTTTTTTGTCGAAAACGATAAAACAAAAATTTGGCATCTTGCTTCATTTTAAACTAACTTTAATAAGCTCTAAAATCTATGTGCACAATACATGTGTACGAAATGAACATTGTCGATCTAAAATTTCTAGACAAAAAAAGCTGTGACAAATTCTATACCAAAAATTCATCACAAAGTTAATCGCCGTTCTAGAATTATGGTCAGTGTTAATGCAAATGTTAGGATTTGTGTGATGACGGAATGATTAAGTGTAACCATCAACACAAAATAACTGTATTCAATCAAGTCTAATACACCATTAACTTTTCAGTAGCTGAAAACAGTCTTACGAAGTGTTTGACTTTGTTTTCAATCGAAAAAAAACCGTAAAAAACATTTCAAAACCGTTTGCACCCATGGAAAAACGAGTCATGTAAAATTTTGAATTAAAAAATATTTAAATATCTTTGATTGAAAATAAATAATTTCATCATCGTAGTTCGACTTTGACGTTTGCATTTACGCGGACCTTAATTAGGGAACACAAAGTTTCAATAGTTGAAAGTTTGTAAACTGCAAATCTGAAGCCTCAACGTATTTGAAATTCGATACATCGTTTAAAAGAGAAAAAACACGTTTTTTAGTATTATTAAATTTTCGAAGAAGGAAAAATAATTATAAGAAGAATTTTTGCCGACGGCATACCTAATGTTACATTTAGTTTTGCCGACGGCGAAAATAATGTTACATTTAGTTTGGCCGGCGGCGTAAATAATGTTACATTTAGTTTGGCCGGCGGCATAAATAATGTTACATTTAGTTTGGCCGGCGGCGTAAATAATGTTACATTTAGTTTTGCCGACGGCATAAATAATGTCACATTTAGTTTGGCCGGCGGCGTAAATAATGTTACATTTAGTTTTGCCAACAGCGTACATAATGTTACATTTAGTTTTGCCGACGGCGTAAATAATGTTACATTTAGTTTGGCCGGCGGCGTAAATAATGTTACGTTTAGTTTTGCCAACGGCGTACATAATGTTACATTTAGTTTTTGCCGACGGCGTAAGGTCACATTTAGTTTTGCCGACGGCGTAATGTTACATTTGGTTTTTGCCGACGGCGTAATGTCATTTAGTTTTGCCGACGACGTAATGTTACATTTAGTTTTTGTAGACGGCGTAATGTATTTATTTTTTGTGTTTTCCAAGTTGATCAACTTGTTATGAAACATCGAACGATTACTCGTGTATTTATAGGTTCTTCACGCCCACCGCAGTTAGATCGAGACATTGACAATATTTTACGACTCTCCCGGGAACAGAAATAGCAATTTTATAAATCATTCGCTTTTTATGATAAAGGTTGACTAACTCTTAAACGTGTTCGCGTTACCTGCTTCATTCGTCGATAAAACATCGCCGTAATTTATTGTAGACACGGCTTGTTGGTTTGACAAACGATCCTTTTAACATTTTTTACACGCTAATATCACGAGAAATATTAAATTTACCATCCACCATAATATTCATAATTTTTTAGAGACCTAATAACGTTTGAAGTTATTGCATTTATTATGAATTTTGTTATACCTACAGCATATTAAATAACAGAACGGAACGTGTTTTTGATAATTTTCGGAGCTTACAATTACAGCTTATAATTTCAAATAATTATAAATAAATAAAAGGTGTTATAAATAAATGGATAATATCTTCAAAAATAACATTCATTTTTTTAAACTGAAGAAGATAAAGTGTTAGAGAAATATGTTATAATTCGGTGGAAATTGGGAATGCAAGGGCTTAAAGATGTAGATCAATCGATATTACAATAATCATTAGTAATGTTGAAAAAGTGAGTCAGTTACCTACTGAAAGATTAAAACACGATCCGTCCGACTGATAGTCAAGTTTTTCCCACCCGCCGGGAAATCACCACGAATTAAATGCTGTATCATGTAGAACTTTTTAGAAACAAAAGCAAATGCTAAAATAATTAATGCAATCATCACAAAAAGAATGTTTCCTGTGAAAACCAACTTGAAATAGAAAATTGGGGTAGTCATTGAGGAGAAGGGTTTTTTGTATAAAAAAATAATATTCAGTCAGTGATTCCAATGTAATTCGTCGAGAAGAAAATAGTAAAAAATTGGAGCCTTATCGGTTAAAGAATGCTTTTTATTCAGGAAATTAAAGGGGTTTAGAAACACAACAAAATCTTTCCTGCTTTTTGCAAAATTGATTTTACAACGAATTTCGAGGTAAAATAAATTTTGAATGAAAAATTATAACATTTACTAAAATTAAATTGAAACATGCTTATTAAATAATTAATCTTCAATTTACCATTTTCGAAATGAGGTCGATTGATAATTTCCACTCACTTAATATAAGCCAAGGAACATTTCACTAAATGAACACAAAAAACCGTCACAGATTCTCGTCAGGTTTATATCGCGACAAGTCACCGTATACTTCACAAAACACCCGAAACAATTGGAGGAACCGTCATAGCCAAACTTTATCCGATACTGAACTTTTTACGTTACGTTACTTTTAGTTACGAAGTTGAAGGTATCGAGGAAGCCGCAGCATTAGATAAGCTTCGCAGGGCGGTCCACCGCGAGCGCTCGTCTGGCGTAGACTGTAGAGCCACAGAGGCGGAGAGAGAGCGAGCTACACCGGCGTAGCCTCTACAACGCTCCGCGCATCCGCCGCGGCGCGAGTCGCGTAGAGCAGCAAGACTACGGTGCGTAGAGTGGATCATATATTTCTTACAATAAGCTTGCTTCGTCATTACCAATTTCAGAGATGCATTATTTATAGGTTGTCTGATATTCTTATACGTTTATGTCTTTAATCATAAATGCATTCGGCCTCCAAGGTCGAGGGGTAAGGCTTTCGAATTCAAACCTGGAAGTTGTGTGTTTGAATTCCGTATTGTTTTTGTCTGGTGAACAAATCTGGAGAGTCAATGCGATTTTCACATTATTTAAAATACTCAACTTAGCATCGTTATGCAATACATTGAATTACCTTGTCAATTTTTAGATACTATTTTGCTTTTACATAACAAGTAGTGAGTATTTTTTTGTTTTAATTAATCACAATTCTTTCACGTGATATTAAGTAAGTAAGTAACAATGTTTACTTACTTCCGCTTCAGTTTAAAGTAATTTTAGTAATTTGGGATTTTCAATCATAAATTTCATATTAAAATGCAATTTCACAAAGAATTTATTGTTAGTAACAAAATAAGAAAAAAGTGTATTATGTATCGTTGTTTGGTATCAACTATTTTTTTTTTCAAACTTCCGATTTTATGTCCGGATTAAATCTTCCCCATAGGAAAAACAAAACCCTTCCTCTCACTTTTTCAAAAATGATCATCTAGTCAATCAACACTATGCAAGTGCATTATATAAGCAAAATAAATACAAAACAAAACAAGAACAACACGTCAACTCACCAGAGATCAAATGGGAAAATAATTCACCGACTCCAGATATTTTCATATCAGAGGGTTCGGCTCGGTAGAACTTCTAACAAGGCCTATAAATCCTACTGATCCCTCAAAATAAATATTTAAAAAATCCTTCGTTATCCTACATGTATTCAAAATGACCAACTTTTGCATCTTTATGTATAAATTTTTTGATAGATCTAATACGCCTCAGTTTTTAATGAGAGAGCTAGGTATAATGCCAGTAGCCGAAATAACGAATGGTAATATTTTTATAGTCTGAGAATGCTAAATTCTTTTTATTTCATTTCAGTAAAAAAAGTGTTATAACTATTATAACTATTATTTATTTTATTATTATTTTATTATATTATTATTATATAATTCAGTATTTATTTTATAATTCAGCGTTAGGATACATAATGAATATAAATTTTTCACTTGCTTTTATTACAAATTGAAATCCAGAGATAGAAAGTTATTGATAATCCGGTATTGTAGTGACAACTTGACAATAGTTCGGTACCTAGTTCAAACAATTTAAATAAATTGTTAAACTTATTGAAACTCCCAGAGAGAATTATTGCGTTCCGCCATATTCATTAGTTTACCAACAATAATACTCAATCTGTCGTTGTCTGGTCTGTAAAAAAATAACGAGCGCATTTATTTTTCTCCGGAACATTGAAATATTATTATTATTTCCTAAAGTAATCACATTATTAAAATATCAAGAGTTAGATTTAATCGGATAATTATTATAGCATTTGGTATTTCCTTAGGTTTTCGCCTTGGTAGACATTTCCGGATAACGAACATCCTGAGAAAATATGAAAAACTTTTACTATCGTCATTATTGTCAACGTTAATTTAATTTTTCATCATATTATCGGGTTATCTCCGTAGTGCTATAATTAGAGGCGCTACTGCGTACTAATATCTCGTCGATACTTATTAGAACGCGATAAGGGGGTGCGTGAAGACCTATTCGGTAGTTTTAGTAAGCGCGTTGAGAGAGTTGGAGGTCATTTGGAGGTAAAAAAGCGTAACCTATTTTTTCGCTTCATGTCTCATCTAAATATGATACATCAATGGTTATCTCATGTATTATTTTTTTAGTTTTATTTTATTATTACAAAATAATAGAAGATTTCAAATTATAACAGTATGCAAAATAACCTTTTTTTCCAATTATTTTACTAATCTACAAGGTGAGCTCCAAGAGCTCGTGTTTATGGGAAGATTAAATATATACAAAAATTAAAACAATATTTCAAAGATGAACAGCATTCAAAGTTTTATTAAAAAGTACAAATTAACAAAATGCAATCTTCAATTGATGGTGAATTGAAAATATTTACGTACACATTACGAATTCGTTAGTAATTTATGGTAGGTGTATACATAACCAGGGGTCAATCCTACTAAACTACTATTACAGTTAAAACGGGATCATAAAATTATCAAACAATTTGGTTGCGTCCGTCTGTAAATCCGGTTCAATGAATTCTCGAACTTTTGCTTTTGAATTAAAATCCAAGTTTTTTTTGGAGAATTCAAGCCAAGCGATAAAGTACCATCTGTGATATGATATTTAAAAAGCAGATTATTTTAAATGCAATTAACTTCAAATTAGTTCAATATTATCTTAAACGCTCCCAATGCTCTAGCGCCAAAAAACCGTAAACTGCCGAATCCGTTCCCCGCGCACTAAAGCGTTAATTGTGGAGCAGGTTTCTGCGAGATTTTAGTACGCAGAAGCACCTCTATGACCATCCCACTGTGATTTTTCACGGGTTTGCGCTAGGATTACTAGGTATAACCATTAGTTACTTCTAAGCGCCCCTGAGGTGATATATCACAAAAGCGGCGCTATACAAATTTTCCAATATTATTATTGTCAGTTTTCAACGAGATATCACATTTCAAAAACAAAAGCATTTATGTTTTGACTGAGTCATCATTTTTCCATGGTGCATACTTACACAGCCTTGCTAAAAACGCGGTGAAAACCTTATTCGCTTGATAATTGACCGTGAAGATGAAAACATTTTTAATATAGAAACTGACATAAAATAATTCATGGAAAGATATATATATATTGTATACTAGGGTTGTTTATCTAAAAAATAAACTTGAAATTTCTCATTGAATTCCGGAATATTTCATAAGGTATTTTTACTGCGCTTTGTATTTCTGCTTTTTGAAGATTATATAAAAACAAATACCATTTTAAAGGACTAGATAAAATTATCTTGTAGATTTTTGTATTTAAAATATACTTTGATATTTAACAATTTGATTATTTTAATTTCAAAAATGAAAATAGTTGAAATAAACACACACATATTTTTACTCCAAACGTCAAAAAATTTTGAACAATTCGAAAATTTAAAAAAAAAATCATTTTATTTAGGGAATTTCCAACCAAACTTTTAATCATTTATTCAATAAAAAAAAATCTTTAATTCCAGAGAAAAACAACAGATTTTTTTTATTTTTAATTCATCGATAGCCCAATATAAAAGTTGAATTCTATGATTTATATTTTCATTATTAAAAAAACATAATTTTCATACAATTTTTTATTGAATTTACGCCGGACAGTCAATAAAATTAAAATATGTCTGAAATAACCAAATTTTTTCAAGACGGGAATTTCGCGTGTCAGCCTGCTGAAATGCGACATTACCAGTGCTTTCGAAGCCCAGTTAGGACGAGATAATAGACTAAAATAAAGCCAGAATCTTAACGACACAAGTGAAGCAGCTGTGCACAAAAATATGCGACGCATGGCCTGGAATATTAGACAAACCTGCCGTTGAATTTTCGCTATCAAATCCCTAAAATAAAGTGGAAATCTTAACATCCACAGGGATCCCTCTAGAAACATTTGATATGTTAGTAATACCTTCATCAGAAATAATTAAAATGTGAGTAAACCCTCGTTATTATAATCTTATATCATTACAAACCTACATTTTATTTATTTTATTCTAATTATTATATATCTTTTATTAGTACCAACTTGAATCTAAACTTGTACAGTCTTTATGCAATGTGCAACAAACCCCGTTTATCGGTATTGAAGTGATTTCTTATAGAAAAGTTTATAGTAAGTTTTTTGGTCATCAAATAATTACGCGCAATTTATACTGGGTCGTTAAAATTGCTCCATCCACTCTTGTGGAGCAATATTGTCTCTATTTAAGAATCTTTCGAGGTACTGCGAAAAATTCTGTGAAGTGATAAATGAATCTTTGTAGCGAGTCGTGGAGAGTTATTGCTGGGGTACGTGAGGGTACTAAAAATTTCAAGAGAGAGTCATGCAGCAGGAAATAACTTTTAGCACACCCCACTCAACCCTATTATAAACTTTTCTCCGTGAGAGTTAATAAAGCTCACGTAACTAGAGTACTTGTATCTACTTGCAACAAAGTGGCTAGCGACTAGTCGCCAGGTACCTTATTACTTGTTGCCAACCGGGTCACTTAATTAGAATGCATAAAGATAGAGTCTTCAGTTAGAAAACCCTGATTTACTCAACCTCATTGAATTTCATATGACTACGAGAGCAACTCGTTTGTAGCTAAAATCAAGTATAAATGTGGCAACAATACGACTGAGCATTTCAAACACTAGCTTGCAACTATATTACATGAAGTTAGTAATAGATACGCAGATTTGACGGATCTGCTTAACTTCATGGAATATATTAATTTAACCTAAGTATACTTATAAGTTTTGCATTTACTTGTATCTCGTCTATTATGTTTTTTTATAATGTTTAGACCAACTGCGTGAACACGTGTTCAGATATATTCTGAATGACTAATATTAGAATAGGAAAATAAACATCGGACTTTAGAAAAAAAATATTTATACTACTTACTTCTACCATCATGCAGAATCACCTCGCGAAGTTAAATAACTTTACCTTCGGATACCCTGTATATTATTAGCGCAAATTCACCTGCGTAAACACGTGTTCCGTTATATTAGGAATATTAATAAATAAGTAATGTTCCTTTTTTCGTGTACATAGATGATGGTATTGCATACCTAACTAATCAGCAAAACTCTAACAACAACACCGTATGCTTTCAATTTGGGTTCATCGGGTGAAATGTGTTCAAGATGCTCCTGCCTAAAGCTGTATGGCGTGCCAGATCGGAGGAGGCTAGTTTGGGGAGACTCTTTGACCTCTCCAATTGGTTCTCTTAACCCATCCCTCGAACCGTTTTCCTTTGCAGGACATTTTCTCCTTCGTTCCCTTAAAAAGACTCTCCACACAGAATCCCCAAATATGGCATAAGTCTTGAGGGAAAATTATTTTCCTCAGGACTTCCTGTGTGGAGTTAATGAAAAAAACATCATAAAAATCTACAAAAATTAATTTATTCTGTTTTTTGACTTTTTGATTTTGCATGGTTGCCCGTTTTCCTTAGGCAAATAATTTTGTGTAAAACTTACTTATTAAAAAATTGTAGAACTTATATCAGAGGGTGACTAAAAATGTATGTGACTCCACGCCACTGGTGGTACCAGCTCACGATTCAAATCATTTCTAGATTTTCAATTTTTTGCTAACAAAAGTATATCTTAAATTAATTTTGACATTGAAAAAATGTAATACTTGATATAAGAATAGATACTTGAAAGGTCGGAAGAGACTTCCAACGAGATAACGTGACTGATCATTCGGAATGACAGGGTTAGAAAACAGAGCGTGATGTAGAAAATAATCACAGGATTGCTCCAGCCGCTCGCAATTCTGTTATTGAGTAAGATCCCACAAATAAAGAAAAGCCATTAAAACGGAGAAAAAATGTTTGCTTTGGCAACTTAATTAATGGCTTAATTACTTTGCTGTTTGTGGTTTATTGTTTTGAATTGACTTATTTATTTTTTATTTGAATCTTAAAACCTATAAAGCAAAACAACAGTTTGTGCGTCCTAATAAACAAAAACTGTAGAGATTCAGGCTGCAATTAGCACAATAATTTTTTTTAGATAAGTCCCCTATTCCAATTCTTTACCGATTCATAACATATTTCCCTTTAATGCTGAATATTTTTTTTTCTAAGATAATCTCTACGTAATTTCCGAATTGAAATAATAATTATATAAAATTCCCACGATGTTGCAAAAATTATAAAAAACATATTTTAAGCTCTATTAAAATATTATTTTTAAGATAAGTATAAGTAATTGACGAGTTGAAATAATAATTATATGAAATTCTCTCAACAGAGTAAAAATACCAAAAAGGATTCTCCAAAAATTATAAAAACGCATTTCGTAAAGATATGTTACACGTCATAGGTACCTATGAAAGAAATCAGAATGTTTCCTTAAATGCCACTAGACATATTTTGTCAAGAGATACATTTGTTCTATTTAAATAGCTTATGTTTTATTAAGTACTTCCGTTTACCCTCTGACATACTAATTTATACATCTCCCTTTGAAACCATGTTCTTATTCTTTTAATGTTTATATTGATGCTTATTTTCATCGTGAGCTTAACATAATTTTTTTTTTTCATAAAAAGGTGTTAATTTTTATTTTTACATCCTTTCTGACTGTGATTTATATGTCATAGTGGTTATGTTTAGCTCGCATAGTCTTTTCCATCATGAGTTATGGAACTTATGAATATATTTATATACCGGTCAGTGGTTGAGTGGGCAATGTGGGCATAGCGCTTGGGTCTCACCCGAGCGTCGAATGTTCGATTCCTCGGCTGGCTAAGTCTTCCATCAAGCACAAGCAACATTTTCGGCTTTCTGTGGTGGTAGTAGGAGATTTTCAAACATTGTTGGGTTATTCGTAACCTGGGAATGTTTGTCTTTCTTTTAAAAAAAAAATAAATAAAATATTTACTCTTGAAAAAAAAAATGCAAGATTCCGAAATGTTTGTTATTTTTTTCGAATGTTAAAAAAAAAATTGGTTTCATCGAAAGCTTGGGTAAAGCCGGGTAGAGATTAACCCAACTAAATTACTTCTTCTTCTTTCGTATGGTGGGGGGTCAGAGGGGGACATCTAGATCTGCGAGCCATTTTAGGGCCTCAGGCGTCGCCATGTGGACCTCATCAATCCCGCCGGGGAATGAATGGAGCGGGTATTCGTTGACCACATGTTCGGTAGTCTGCACCGCACCACATTCACACATCGCCGACTCTTTAAGGCCCCATCTGTGCATCATGTGGGCACAGCGGCTATGGGAGCACCTTAACCTATTGATGGCGGACCAGGTTTTGCGAGGCAGTGAGAACCCAGGCTGTCTCTCGGTGGGGTCCTGTATGAGATGGGCATTTCCCACGTTGGCCGTTTGCCACTCAAGTTTCCACCTATCTTCTGGGGTGAGAGGTAGTCGGAGGAGCCTCTCTCCTTCCGCCCAGAAGGGCTTTCGGGACTTCAAGCGGCATGCCGGGTGGGAGACGACATCTTCGTGTAGAGGTGTTGCGCTTTTTTGCAGCGCCTTCTTGTATTCCCTCAGTGTTGCAATTTCTCGCCTGATGTATGGCGGGGTTATGTCTAAATTACTAATAATGATGCTAATTTTTTTGGCATTTTTCCACAAAAAAAAAATAATGGTCATTTCTTTTCGAGATCTATTAAAGCTGTAAGAAAGAAATAAGTTGTAGTCTTTCATGATAATAATAATATTTCTGTACATCGATTTTGTGAATAAGTATTAATTGTACGAATAAATAACCCCTGCCCCTAAAGAGATAAACCGTTCGAAGAGTATTGTGGATTTATGCCTGAAGTAAGGTTAATTTAACTTCATATGAATACTATAAAATATTTTCGAATATCGAAATTCTTCATTGAAAATTAAATCATTTTTATTGGCCTCCCAGGTACCTGGTTTCGAAAAGCTTCTCGGTGGCTTAGTAAAGATATTCTATCTCTAGGAACCAAAATGGAAGGTGAAAATTTGATCTTTTTGAAAGATTGACGCATTGAAATAAAATCTTTAAAATAGTCGAGTAGTCGAGAAGTGTACCCCTAAACTTAAGCATACAATGTCTTAACAGGAGGAGAGGAATACGTATAAAGCTGTTTTACCAAACATGGTTATAGTATGGTGAAAAATCAAATAATTATTAGGAAAATATCTTCAATTGTCTTCATAGATTTTCCAAATGGACAACACCAACACATTTTACAAATATAAACATACAATATATACATTTTTTTCAAAAGAATTAATTCTAAATGATCGTTAAATTATGTACTGTTATATACTAAAATATCGTTAAAAACGTTACATAAAGTAATATATTTCGAAAAATATCCAATACAGTGATATTGTTCATACGTCCAAAAATATTACCAAATGATGGTTAAAGTAGGTACTGTAATGTTTTTTTTTTTTAAATATTAACTCCACACAGGAGGCCCTGAAGAAAATAATTTCCCTCAGGGCCTAAAACGGACTGCAATCTAAAGATTGCAGTCCGTTTGTTAAGATTGGGGAATCTATCTAGTATCTATGTAGTACAAATACGGTGAATGAACCGTAAAAATCGTAGTATATTATTTTGTAAAATATCCATAAATTGACGAAAAAAGATATTTTCCTCCAAGAATTCCATACCCTGATTAAGTAGATATAGTAAAAGATGTTCGGTAAAATCTGGTAACACATTTTGTACAATATTCATAAATGGACCGTGTAAATAAATAATTAAAATCTTTAAAAATATTATCCAAGCGTACGAAAATATTGTCCAAAAAATTGCAATAATATTTTACAAATGTGTAGTTAAAGTACTGTAGTATGTTTAAGTTAAAATATCCACAAATATGGTTTATATCTTCTCTATATTACAACTCTTGAAATTTTCTATTCAATATTCCAGTGCAGATGGAAGGTAAAATTTGAAACCAAGCGCTGTGATTTTCCAAGATCGACTTTGTAAATTTATTTCCAAATTATTAATTGATCATTTTAACGATTGTTTGTGTTCTGATGTCCACTGGAACCTTTATGGCGTGGCAGATACTTTCAATGTTGAAAGATTTAAATTATATTTACAAATCAATAATGATAAATTACATTAGCAGTCAATTTGAAAGAATTTTCTATTTTAACTTCGGCACCGAATTACCATTTAAAATAGAATAATCTGATCTCATTAGCACGGACATTGTCTGAGCGGCCAAAACATCAGTGTAATTTGCACAAAATTTTGAAAAAAAATTGTATTTACGTTATTTTAGCTAGATTTTTTTATAATTTTCAATCACCAGAAAAAAAGGCAATAAACTGTTAAAAAATCAAACATGATTCGATTTATTTCTTAAGGCGATGCACTACGTCGTGTAATATTTTAAATTGAGCCGCTATCAATAACAACCCTTATGTAGATGGCGATAAGGTTTAAATTCCCGCTTAACACCATCCGCCTGTTTTGATTTATGCAAGAAAAAAACATGGCCAAAAAGTGCCTTTTTATTTTATTTTGTGGATGTTCAGGCATAAATATATATATATATTTTTTTTTTCATTTTATAAATAACTTAATTTGCCACATTATACAATAAAATCATAACCGAAAATGGGTTCGTAAGTAGGAGATTTTGAACTTTAAAGCATTTTTCATAGGCCTTATACATTATTTTTTCTGGGCTTATAAAAATACTTATCTAAAAAATACTCGGTTATTTCAAAGGCCAGAATGTATTCTTCTCGCAGTATTTAATTAAAGCATCTGAAACATTTCTAGGCGACAAAATTTTCAAACCAAAAACACATGATTTTGCATTACTACGTATGGCATCGCCTTAAACATTTTATTAATAATTGTTGCGCAGGAAAAATAAATTTGATACTTTGATATAGACGGCTCCATTTGAATCTAACATAACTTACCAAAAAGCACAATTTTCACCAAATTCTGAATAAAATGACAAGAACGGCTGTAACGACTCAATCATCCAAAATAAGTTACATTTAACTATCAAGAAAAAAACACTGTAGTAATAAATAACTTTAGTTTCAGACAGCTGACTTAAAATTGTATTTAGTCAAAAATCCCAAGAACCTGAGTCAATTTACATAACATGAGCAAAGTCGCGAGAAGTAGAACTTAAATAGGTACATAAAATTTCTAGGCGGACAAATGCTGGTTTGACACAATCAGCAAGTCTGGAATCACACCAAGAGTCACGGATCGGGGACGTGTACAGAATAGTATTAGCGTTATAACGCTTATATCGTGATAAACGGGTTTTATGATTTCCAAGTACTTTCGATTGTTACTAACGGCGCCATTAGCATAATTTTCGAAGATATTAACTTCGATAAATGACGATTTATCGGCCAGGATTAGGACGGCTTAATTTCGCATCGAATATCCGCGATAGGCGCAGAGTTCATCCGTTGTAAACGAATTTATCTGCTTCGAGTTAAAATATTATTATATTGGGGCGAGTCAAACAAGGCCACTGGACAGATAATATCAAGAAGTTTAATCCATACCGGATTGAAAGAAAACCGACTCGTCAACTATTTCTAATTAACCAATAGATATGTTTTATTTGCGTTACCGTGTGCCCGAAATAAACTAAATTAATAAAATATAAAAAATACTTTCTTGACGTTTCCGTGGTGGGGTTCAGGCCTTCGACTCTCAATCCGAAGATCCTGGGTTCAAATCCCAGCGTGCGCAATTACATTTTATTTGTGTGTAATTTTACGATTAAATCATTTAAAATAATATAAGGTATTTTCCAAAGTGGAAGATATTCACAGTATCGCCCCGGTGTAAGACTACCATTCGGTATTGAAACGTTATAAACGTTAACGACAAGTATCTTTAACCGTGTTTACTACCTTCAGCCTCGCAACATAACCAAATTTAAGAATGCCATAGTATCACTGGTTCTAGCCGGTTGGGAGCAGTTGTGACTATATATAATAATCAATTAGATTGGCTTCCATGGGGCCTAGGAGGAAAGTACACTTTTCTAGGGATTATGCGTTTAATTGGTGTTGCTGATTTTCTACCTCTAGAGCCAAGATAGGACAATGGAATTGTTCATTTGCTCAAAAAATAATTACATTATTTGATAGTGTTTTAATTAATTAATTCATTAAGTAAACAAAATTTAGCTCAATTTGAGCACGTGGACACGCCCACAGCAAGCTTCCATTGATTTATATTTATATTTCTATATCTGGTGAACAAGTCTAACACGCCAAATATGGAACAGATTATGACTCAGTGGCGGCAGTTAGGGCAGCAATTGGTCGGAATGTGACGTTATTCGAACACCATCTCCGCTTTCATGACTGGGATGTCGACTGTTCAATGTTATGGCTTAAGTATCTGTCGACCTCGACCGGTAATTAATTATTTTACGTGTTTATTAAAAAAAAACATATTAAATTAACATAGTAATTATTTTACATATTTTTATACGTGAGATGTACCATCACATTAAAGCTAGGCTTGTGTATATAGGGGAAGTGTTATTATTTTTGTTAATTCTTTATTTATGTTAAAATATTCAGTTCATATTTTGAGCATGTTTTATGAGAAGAATTTTTATTGTTATTTATATTTCTGACCCTTCGTTTTGTTTTACCAATTACCAAATTGTTTTTTTTTTTACATTTTGGAATTGGAGAAGTGATATTTATCTGAGTTTAATGTTATTTTTAAATGGTGCAGTAATATTTAGAATATTATCTTTGTAAATTTGAATGTTGTATGGCAGAAGTATTATGGATTGAATTCTTTAAAAAGCGGTTGAATATGAACATGTTAAAGTAGAATTGTTTTCAATATTATTGTTTGATATGTAGAGTGGTTGTGTGTGTTTTTTATAAATTTATCCCTACCCTTCAGATTGAGAAGGTTTCTTTGAGACAGACGAGCTTATTGGCGTTTTTTAGGAAAATTTACTGAGTGACTTGAATAACAAAATATAATTTAATAATTTTTTTATCACGCCATAATTGGTCGGAATTAAATAATGTTCGGATGGCATCTCCGTTTTTGTGACTCCGATGACGACTGTTTATCTGTTCTAAGTTATGACTTAATGTATATCAACCTCGATTCTGCTAATTAAATATGCGAAACCTAAAAACTGAAAGTTTTTTCAAACAAATATTCGAGATAGACGACCTCCATGATAATGTTTCAGTGAAAAAGTTATTGTATTGTTACTTAAAAATAAACCAATTTATCATATTTTATAGTTTGTTAAAAAAGATTTTGGAAGTAATTTTTGTGAAATATCACTATAATTTTGTTGTTTAGTGCTAGAAAACAACTTATATAATAACTTATAAAATTACTTAGCCACCCTGATTTTATTCGAGGCTTTATGTTATGATAAATTATGCTTGTTTTTACATATTTACGAATGTTGTAGGCAGTGAAATGGTTCCGAATTGTTTAAAGATGTTTTATGAAGAGATTTCTAGAAGTCACAGACTTTTTTGCGGACGTTTTGAAAAAATTAAATGATTTGCGCTTTTGATTTTGTTACTTATTTTAGTTCTCTGATTCAGTTAGTGTAATAAAATCCGGAAAATAAAATATTTTTGTCAGTTGCTTTCCTAATGAATTCATACTACGAATAGATATTGTGTTTGTTTACTTCCGAGTTCAAAATTCCATACATATTATAAAATTATAGTAGACATTGCAAATTAACTTTAACCGTTTAAAACACGACCGAGCTAGTGTTCCCGCTATGGTTTTCCTGGCAATTGAATTAAATGTGTTTTACTATTAGCAAAAAGTGGGTTACGCATAATGGGAGAACTGTTATTATATTAAACACTATTTTCCCACATTAATACGATGCGTGCTAATAAACTAACGATGATTTGGTGGAAAATTTACTGTGCATCTGTCGAAGTAAACTAGGGAACAATATAAAAAAAACTTCGGATCTACCGGATCTGCCCTGATGATGGACACTGCAACGCTGTCCGAAACGTCGGTTAAAGAAGGAGTTAGCGCAACACGGCATAACACCCCAAAAACAAAAAAAAAACTAATTAAATAACAAAAATCAAAATCATTAAAACATTTTTTTGGGGTCACAAATAAACCCCAATTAATCATAATAACTAATACATATAACAATCATATTTTTATGAATCAGTAGCAGTTTGATCACGTTTTCCAAAATTTATTTCCAATATAAAAACATTACATTTATTACGACGAAAACAACAAAATCTTGGAATCAACATGAATTTAATCTGAAACAAAAAATGCCTGAAAGTACAGTTACGTTGAAAAGCTCTCAGTTTAAAGGTAGGTATTGTTGTTTGTAATTTTTGAATGTTTTTTTTTTCAGAATTATATTTGCATGAGGTACATTTTCAGTTATGATTTAGATAGGTCGGCCCGCGGAGAAATATTGCCTGTAGTTAGTTATCAAAGTTTTAGGAAGACGAGATTGCGGGCGAACGGTGAATAAGTAATCTTAGCGGCGAGACAAATTATTGTAGATGAAGTATGACGGCTACTGAAATATAACCACTGAGATTTCATCCTCATTAATCTTAGTTCCCATGTCTCATCTCTTTTGAGATGCACCCTCTTCTAAGCAAAGCTTCATTTTCTGGACCTCAAAGGGTTGCTGTATTAAATATAACATTGCTCTAATCACGAGTCTCGCTTTTAATCATTTCTTGACAAGTCCTCCGTTTTCCTCCCCACTCCCCCTAGCCGCATTATAGGGGGTGTTTCCTTATTAGCCTCTAAGGAACCGGCACAGCGCGACGTAGCTAAGAGAAAAGTTATCTTCCGAAGGAACGCTCAAAGGGTTTGAGGAGAGCCCGACCCTTTAGAGTTTTGTTAAGCTCTTTTTAAAGTTTTATTTTCAAACAAGTTTACTTAGCATTGAATAAATATTTAAAGGTGAATAAGTTTAATTTTGTGGCCATTTATAGGTATATTTGCGAGACACGGGACGAATGATAAGTACATTGACGTTAAATGCATTTTTTTAAAGAAGACTGAATACTAAAGTGATTGATAAATAAGTTGACAGAGGCAAAGAAGTAGAAGTGCGAAAATGTACTATATAACGACATCGTGAACAAATGCTTTACATTCAAAAAGGCTAATTAATGAAGCGTAATAAACAAGATTAATGAAATAAATGGTTTAAAGACGTTGGTCAGGTGGACGGATAAAAGAGTTGTATGAAAATAAATCAACCGAAAATTTATTGTTGAGTTCATGATTTTTTTGTTGTTGAAGAATTGTCTGCGCCATATACTTCGATTGACTTACTTGCAAATTATTTCAAGTTTTTGGTTCTTAGTAAAGTTCACTAAGTACCTGCTTCTGCTAAAATATACGAAGGTCTTCAACACCACATTACTCTTTATGAGGATCATTCTTCGATACTTCTAAATCCGCAGTCACAGATGCTTAAGCACATCTCTGCTTTCGGAGCATAATCAGTTCAGAGTTCAGGTATATCTGACAGAAATAGTTTTCATTCAAACTGGGGAGGCAATATCGGTGTGGGGAGTTCTCCGTAACGTGGATATAACGTGTAGCCCCTCGGCCCGTCGCCTCCCCCAGGGCCTGAACCCGCTATCTGAGCTGAATTAATATTATTCCCGTAGATATTATAGGTATATAGACCAGACAGCAGTGGTGTGTCACGTATCCTTACAATGCTTGCGATATTTCAAATCATGTTTTTTAAAAAATATTTTCAAAGATTTACGTTTTTTGTTGATGCCTGCAAGGGAAAGCCACGACAATACGTGTCATTTCACGATTATTTTTTAAAATAGTAAAACATTGTTATTATTTTTAATGTGCCGCCTTAGAAAAATAATTAGATGAGAAAATGCGATGGTTCGAACTTCGCTCTTTCAAAAACATTCAAATCAAATCCAAAATGATCTTTCCTTCGTTAAACATCGACATTTAAGTTTTTTAGTTTGGTGATATCTACTGATATTAATTTTTGGTGGACTGGTTCCGGTTTGTAGTACTTTAGTGTAGTACATCTGGTAGATAAGTGGATACTCTTTGAGTAATATTCGGGATCAGGAGACTTAATAAGAACACATTATATGTGCGTCATTTACACTGTTTATTGTTGCACAAATTGTACAATTTACGTGAAGGAAGGTTACTGGTAAAAATACATAGTACGAAAGCAGACATACGTCGGAATAATCATACTTTCTTTTTAATACACGATTGTCTCTTTCATACATTTAGATATACATTGAAAACAAATATTATTGATTTTTTAAGTGTCTTTTCAGGGAAAAGAAGGAGAGGAAGTTCAGGGGAGGAAAAGGTAGGATGGGTGGATAGGAATCTGGAGGTCAGTAGGTCCAGGAGTAACGGACGTATGAATACATCCCTCCCACTGCGCTGCAAGGCGATTGAGTCCTGCTGGAGACGTCAAATCAATCAGTCTCTCCCGATCCGGCCTGCTACACAGTAAGTGGACAAATGCATCCACAGCCGAGACCTATAAAAACCTCATCTCATGAACCCGGGCACCCCTTCTAAGTCACCAAACCGCTTAGGGTTACCTATGGCAGAGGTGTTAGTTATCCAATAAAAGGTTCCTGGGGCGGGGGTACCATAACTGCCTACCAAATCAAATTAATGTGAACTACTAAAACTTACCATATTCGTATTATATTTCAATAATCTCACATCACCTACACACCGCCTATGCCTCTAACAAACAAATTCTAAAAGAGGTTTAAGAATATCATGTGTAAAAGAGATGTTTTTTTACACTAGCTTCACACATATATCATCTTTGGGGATGCTGTATGGATGGTTTTTTTCGACGCGTGGGCTCAGTTGCTCAGCTGTTTTTAAACGAAAATATTCTGACGTCAGAATTCGATCTTCGGCAATAACCTTTTTCTCGTGTAATATTTTAAAATCGCGTATCGATATTGTTATTGCGGATATCGAAAACAATCAAAGCTCAAGGAATGAAGTGGTTTATTTTTATTTTCTTTACAAAGTTGTGAAAACTAGTGCAAACCAGTGAATAATTACGGGACAGTTAAATCAGTTCCAATTCTGAAAATTCCAAATTAAAATAATTTTCTGTTAAAATATTATAGGAAGTTTTTTTTATTTTTTTTTTTACTTTATTTTTTTTCATTGCTTTACATATATTATACATAATAATAGACAGTAAATAATAACATTATATATATATTACCAAATAGTTTACACAAGAAATGAAAACCCACTAAGGCACTGCCTGAGTGTGGGTAATATAAAACCATTACTATATTTCAAGTACCTAAGTATAATATATATAAGTAGAAAAGGTTTTTTTTTTGTTTATAGTTATTATAAAAGTAAAGACAAAACATTATGTAAAATAGTTTATAAAGTTTCATCAAGTGAGTTGTAGAAAGGATCAATAAATTTATATAAAAAGCGTTTCAATATCTGCGTCATTCAGCTATAATTTTACCTCCTTAACATATTTTATTGTTTTATTTATCATTTGAGTTTGTAGTGGTAGAAGGTTAAATGTACGAGGACCAATGAAACTGCTATGTGTCTGCATTAATTTAGTATTTGTTTGGGGGGTGTAAAATATATTATTTGTTCTTTTGCTCATTCTGTTTTCATTTATTTTGAAATTATTTTTGTTTGTAAATAAATATTTCATAGTTTGTAATATAAATAATTTACGAATGTTAAATAATTTAGATTCTTTGTATAATAGGTCGGTCGAGAATGTTTTATTTTTGTTATATATGACTTTAATTATGTGTTTTTGAATTATTTGTAGGGGCTTAATAAATGTATCAGGTGCACCACCCCATCCTATTATGCCATAAGTGATTGCAGATTGCACCAGGGAGAAGTAGATCATTTTCAATTTTTCAGCGTTTAAAATTTCCTTGAGTCTAAAAAATATGTAGGTAAGATATCTTAGTTTAGAAGTGGTTTGATTAATATGTGATTTCCAATTAAGAATAATATCTATTATAGTTATCTACCTAATTCATTGCTTGTCTAAACTCTTCATACAACTAGTTTAAATTTTGAAAACGACACTTGAATTCAAAGCAAATGAGAGTTCATTGAACAAGACTTAGTGCAGGACAAGTTAAACCGAAAATATTATTATTTATAGTGATAATAAACTTTAATCTCTTTCTAAAAGCTAAATATATATTTTTTAAGTCACGCAGCACCCCTGCCCTGAATACGCATAGTTGGAGTGCGACTTTGCTATTGAAGCAGCCAATACCTACGTTAGGTCAATTTGTCCTCTGGTATTGAAATGGAACCAGTCTGCCGGACATAATATTTTGCTACGGGGGCTATTTTTTCCCGACCTTTCATAGGGCAATTTCTTTCATGGGAACACTTGACTTTTATAAAAAAAGATTTTGACCTGAGAATAAAGCTGCCCTGGAGAATTCCTGTATTAGGAAGATTTAGGAAAAACATTTATTTAAATTTGTTGGTTCTTTGACATGGTTGCCATTAGGGATAGGCTTACAGAAGAAGTGAACAAAAAATGAAACAATTTTATCATATAAAATAAATGTTATTTTTAGATTTTAAAAATAAAGTTACCGGCAAGTAAAGCAGGTAATAAAAAACATGTGTTTAATTTCAACATTTCTCACGTGTTTAATCAAAAGTGGTAGTTTCTCTCAGCAAGGCCTTGGTGAAAGACCACCATTTGGAATTAAAAGGTGGCTTGAAATAGTTTTAGTTTTTTTTATTTATTTATCTATCAATATAAAGGTTTTTACTTGTATTTATCGACATCTGTCTTACTAAGGTACACCTGTGTCGAGACAGACGTATACAGATACTTATAGAATATTTACATGCATGACTAAATCAAAATCAAAATACAAATTACAAAGTTGTATACATTTTAAATTATGGAGTCAAAAGATATATAATAGAAAGAGTAGGTACAGGTATGACAATATTGTAAATATATATGTAATATAAATGCATTTAATTGGAGGACGTAGTTACAAAGGGGTTTTTATAAAATTATTGATTCTAATATTTTATTTAGTATTTGAGTTGTTGTTATTGTTTACGTGTAATTTGGTTTACAGATGTTTGCGATAATGGGACGCCCAATACTTGTTATCCATTTCTTTATTTCATGTTTGAATTTGGTTATTGACTTTAAATAGTTGTTTTAGGTGTCCAGATTTAAATAGCAAAATACTTCTCTTCCTTCCTCTCCCTCATGTCTTTCCCCACTTTTTCAGCCTTTCAACATACCCCAATAATTGTGGATGCCATATTCCCGCTGATTCCGGGCATTTGGTAGTAGTTGAGACTCTTGTACGATATTCACATAATTTTTAATAATTCTGATTATAGATTATACGTATTTTCACAGACAGTGTTATGGGTGGCGTATTTACATTGAAAATGAACGCTTGCGGGGTGACATTACAAATGTAAAACAATAACTTAGTTAATATTCTACAGTCTTAATGATGTGAAACCCGATCGGGTGGTAAAATATTTATAAATTGCGGTGTTTATATAAAGTTATCGCGTTTCATTTATGAAAATGGTTTCCAACTAAATCCCTTCAAAACGCCACTTTAGAAAGTTGTAATAATGTATGAGGATACCGCTGAAGTTATTTCTCTCGATAAACTTGCTCTCTTGGTTTAAAGTGTTTACTTGAGAATCACGTTACTAATTTTACAACTGAAACAATTATATTCCGATGATTAGTAGTCCATATATCTATGTTCAGAAGGTGGATCAATTCACTCATCATAACTATCAATTCGACCAAAGATTGACGAAATCCCGTTAACAGGTTCTGTTGTATCTGCTTTCGCAACCAGGCTCTCTTCAATATGAGACTTCTGGCTTCCAGTTTTAGATACAAGCTTCCCTCAATTCTCTTCTGTTTTTCCATTTCATGGCGATTCTCACTCATCTGCCAGTTATTTTTAAATCATCTGACGATGTCATCTGTGGGCGAATTCTGTTTCACTTTTGTAACCAAGGATGTCATCCGATTGTAATTCTTGCGGTCATATGTATACCGAGCCAAATTCCCAGCATAGAGTTACTTAATACTAAATCACAATTTTGATTAATCTTTATAATGAATTGGTGTACATTATGAATACAAAATATGCTTTAGATAAATTGAAGGTTTTCGTATTGTTTCCTTTGAGAAGAATAAAAATAAAAAAAGGAATAACCCAATAAAAAATATAAATGTAAACTACTAAAAACAATATTTTTTCAATAGAAATGTTTGAACGCAAGAAGGAAACAAAGTTAAAAAATACAGTATTATTGTTAAAATTACCTGTGACAGTTTACCTTGATTAATTTTTTTGCTTTCTTATAAAATTATTTACAAAATAAATAAGAAAAACTATTGGGCTTGATATTGATATATTAGATTTTTAAGAATATTGACATTTTTGGCTTTTAGTTTTTTCTTAAGCTTGAAATATATTATAATATCATCATCCTTCGATTTAAGGATATTTGACGCATACCTACCTCTCTTTCAAGCACGTCTCCATCCATGGCTCGTCGTGTGATTGTTATTTATGTCACGGCGTTATTGTTTTTGTCAGTCTATATTTCTGCTCTGAACATTACTGTCTACTAGATTTTTACAATACTAAATTTGGTAAATACATTCGTTTGTTTAGATACTTACCTTGGAGAATGGCAAATCATGAAGTAATAATAATATCAAACAGATTCAAAATAACCAAATTTAAGGCTCTGTACAAAATATTTTTCCAACACTGTGGGAATGAACATTTGCACTAAGATTTCTTTCTGTTTCGGAGGTGAAAGATATTTTTAAAACCGTGTAATACTTTACATAAATTTCATATTTCTCGCTCAAAAATACGAAATTTTTCAACAGTTCAAATACAGCTACAAAATTATTCGGGGTTTTCCTTCCAATATTCTGTTAAAACGTTTAGTCACCCAAGCGACTATAAACTTGTTGTAGGCGTTTAGTAAATGAGCTTATCTCCCGAACGTATCCTTTCAAAGTTAGGAGAATTATTATAGAAGCCGAGTGTAATGTTCTATTTTACACATTGTTTATAAGTCCACATAATAAGCCCGACTCTAGAATAAAGCTGTCGCCTGGAAAGTTCCGTTTTTAGAATTTTTAGGTATAATTAAATTGAGTTTTTTTATAATTTTGAAACGCATACTATTATGTGATGAATTTGGTGTCCGGATAAATCATCAAAATGATAATTCATCACATCTTTAAAAAGTTATATAAAGTCATGGAAAGTGATTAAACAAAAACTTTATTAACTGGGTTAAATAGGTTAGGTTAGGTTTAAATTATTTTTTTTCGTCGTTTTTAATGACTTTATATCACTATTTAAAGGTGTTTTGACTAGTCACTGTATTGAGTTATCGTGGAACCAAATATATTCCTTCCATTGCGGCGGAAGGCAATGGGTCGAGAGTCCAGTTGGAGAGGTCAAAGGGTATCCTTAAACCAGCCTCTCTCGATCTGGTACCCCACGGAGGTGGTGGACAGGCGCATTCTGAATACACCTCACCCAATTACTCGGTAAACATTACTAAAAGCCAAGGAATAATATTCCATTTGTAAATTCACGAAAATTACTAAATTTTTCGATTAATATTAATAATTTAGCTGTTTCCCGTCTGAAGAATTTATGCGCCATAGAGAAAATGCAATGCCGACTAGAGTAGAGTTCTGGGCGCGCAAAAGCCAAGTCAGTGCTGTCGCCAACTATAGGTACTTCACTGTTTAAAATAGTAAGTGAAACATCACTGAAACTGAATGATCACCTCTTTTTGTAGTTGATTGCCGCAATAGATTTCACGCAAGGATAAAAACCCTTAAAAAACGTTAAAATGTTTGTGTTTCTCATATAAAAATAATAAAATACGAAAAATGTTAATTTTCCTACTTCATGATATAACATTTAACGAAATACATAAACTTGTTTGTAAGTCTTCACCTTATTGAAATGATATAAATCTACCGGTTTCGACTCAACTTTGCAGGTATAAACATCCGTGGTTGGCGAAACCGGTTGGTGTTTTAATCAAAATGATGTATAAGACAGTCTGTGGTTTTGAGGTCCAAAAATATTATATATCATTTTCAAAGTCATTAGAAATACTCTATCTAAGAACAATTTGAAGCAGTAAACTCTTTTCAAAGTCATTAGAAATACTCTATCCAAGAACAGTTGGAAGCAGTAAACTCTTTTCAAATTCATTAGAAATACTCTATCTAAGAACAATTCGAAGCAGTAAACTCTTTTCAAAGTATTTAAATACTGAAGACAATATTAGTGATTTTTTTCAAACGAAAATCTGAAACAGAAAAATCAGAAAAGTTAAATATTATAATTTGAGGTTTTACTCAATAAGTTATTCCGAAAAATAATAATTCTTTTCAAAGTCATTAGAAATACTCTATCCAAGAACAGTTGGAAGCAGTAAACTCTTTTCAAAGTCATTAGAAATACTCTATCTAAGAAAAATTCGAAGCATTAAACTCTTTTCTCTTAAAAAAGATGAATTTGATGATTTTATTGTGGAGATCTCTCTTTGATTATTATCTATTCATTTAGTGATCGTATTAAACTGCTTCATTTTATGTGGTTCATCCGTTGACCATGTCTGAACACAATTTTCTTATTTTCCAAAATATTATTATTCACTAGACCGTTGATTTAGTACTGACGACGTTTTGCTTAGACCTTTTTTAAATTTGAAACCTCACAAGAGTCTCAACTGCTCCCAACCATCTGAATCTAGCGATACTATGGCATCCTCAATTGGGGTAAGGCTGAATATAGTGAGAAAAGGGAGGAGATGCGAAAGAGGAAGGTGGGAAAGAACCTGGCTATTCAGATCTGGTTACTAAACAAGGCTAAAGCCATTTGTAGCAACGTTTCAAATTTTTCAATGGTGGTCTTACAGCAGGGCGAATTTTTATTTTTAATGAGCAAAATGTGAAATAACCCAAATTAATCAAATAAAGTTTACTTGCGCACGCCGGGATTTGAATCCGCGATCTCCGGTTTTCTAGCCAAAAGCCTTACCCCTCCACCACGGAGACCATTTATCGGTTTACCGGGCGACATTTACTCCAGGTTCCCCAAATAATCCAAGGAAGTATTGCTTCTTTACAGATAATTGGAATTTATTAGATATTGGAAACCTATTAAGATATTCCTCCTCCATAAGCCTTCGTCAATTGAATTCTTAAACTTTGACGTGGTACGAGATTACAGGAAAAATTCCAATCATCGATTTTAATTTATATTACTTATGGTTTTTTAAATGAATTATTACTTTACGTTAAGAATAAAACAAACATTAATCAAATTTCATCTCCTCGGGTAATTAAACGAAAAGACATTATGATAACTACACTTTTTACGTCTAGAAAATAACATGAAAAATATCAATCAAACAACATGGCGTCTCATCTTCTCATTTCCTGTCAGATAAACCGTTTTTTTAAGCTCTTGAATTGGGACGGCATTTGTGGTTAAAAGATTTCGATCAATGGTGATCAAAGAATTCGGAGGTCGCGGTTTAAAATCCCCGCGTTCACCAGTAAAATGTATTTGAATAATTTGTATTATTTCACAATTGATTCGTTTATAACACTATATAGTATATTTGCGATACGCTCTGAATTGGTAGATACTTTCAGTAAAACTCTGGTGAACAACTACCATTCAGAATCAAAATACTGCTTGAAGTGGCTTTAGCCATGAATGGTGACCAAATTTGAATAGCCAAGTACTTCTCCACCTTTTAGTTCCCGATTTTTTTTCCCTCCTCACCACCTTCAACATCACAATTTAGAACAATTGGTTATGCTATAGTCTCACTAGCTCCAAGTGCTTGTGAGCAGTTTGGGCTATTGAGCAGTTTACACAAAAAATATGTTGCCAGCTGAAAGAGTTTCGTAGACCTTAAAAACTAAAGCAGAATGAACCATTAATTTCATAACGCTAGATTTCACGAGCTGCTAAACAGTGTTTCAGATTTTGGTCAAATGGAAAGATTTCTGACGTGAGGTAAATAGTTAAACTGAATTAATATCCAATAGTTTCTCATGCACATTAGATAAGAAGAATATAAAAAACGTTATTTGCTTTGAGTCTCATATCAACCTCCACAACTGGTGTGATTTTTCAATAAGGAAGAATAGCATTTTGGAGGCCTGTTCTTTAAATTTCCTGATTTAAAAAAAACGTTTTAAAATATGCAAACATTGAAAACGAGAGCATTCGCAAATGTGCTTCAAAGGCTTTATGACAGACATCAGGTTCAGTGCCAACAACTGCCATGGGCGGATCAATCATGTAATTTGAACGGTAACAAAAGCTCCTGGCAGCGAATGTGTTACTAAATCTCACTTCAATAAAAAGTGGCACCCTCAGCAGTTTTGTAAATAAATAAATACATAGCATAATTTGTTCCGAGCCCCCCGACGCAGAATAAGAATAAGCATAAATCAAAATACGTGTACGTGGTGGGAACCAACCGAAGCCAAAAATACTTTATCATTTACAAAGGAGTATAATTTACTTTAGTATCTCGGCACGCATCATTACCTCTTGTGAATGTCGCCATACAGAAGTATTGTAGAAATTTTCGACAACTTTAGCAGATAACAAATAAAATGATTCTCTTTCATCTTTAATAACAGAGTTATAGCGATTTTTTTCAATAAAATGGCCTGTAGTTTATTCCATACTGGTAAAGATAGGTTTATTATCTGATTCACTAGGAGGAGGGACAGGGTGTACCTTTTTTCATTGAAGGGAGGAGAGATCTACTAAATCTTCAAAAAATCACAACAACACTGTTTGCCTCAAAAAATATGCACATCTACCATCTTTAATTCTTACAACGCAATCGATTATGTATTACTTGTTTATTATTATGTTTTTTTTAGAAAAAATAATTGTTTATTTATTGATTATTTAATGTTATATAATTAAAGATGAATTAATTCTCTAACATACTTCCATATATTCCCCCACCCAACCCATTATCAAATTACCTGCCCCTGTCTGATAGTGTGGAGTACCTACATCAGTGACATTTGCAACAATTTATTTTTACATGACCAGCCTGTTGATAAAACCGGTACAGTGAACATGTCCCTTCAGTGCGTTTAATTCGAGTCTGTTACGGAAGCTTGCGTAGTTACGCGCGCAGTGTTCCTCAATTACATAATATCGATCAAAAAGGCCAAGAGTAAGTCATAATCCTTCCCAATTTTAACATTTAACCACAGCTACACCAATAAATGCGTCAAATATTGATTACAGTTCACAACAAAACTACAAACTTATTCGCATACAATACTGCGACTCCAATAATATGGTGGTATTATTGAATTATTTACACATTACTACGCAACATTATTACTATATTTAGATAGCTTAGAAGTATCATCCTTTTTTTAAATTAGATAAAAGCATTCACAGACAGTTTTAAAAGAAAAAAATATTTTTGTTATTTGTTTTTGGGGTGTTATGCCGTGTTGCCCTAACTCCTTCTTTAGCCAACGTTTCGGACAGCATTGCAGTGTCCATCACCAGGGCAGATGTGTTATTTGAGGTTGTGTTAAAATGTGAGCTTATGTATGAGGTTGTGATACCGTGTTGCCAGCTCCAATCCTCTGAGCTAATATTAACGTATCATTTTTTTATTTAAAGTGGTTTTCTTCTGAAGAAAACCAGTGAAAATCTTAAATCATATTAGAAAAAAAATTGTTTTAATTTTGTTCAAATCCGGGCTGTAACTATGATATTATTTTGGGTTTGGTTTGGTAAACCTTTAAAGGCAATGCCAAATAAAGGTTTAAAATAATTTCCCTCAGGGCCTATGTCATCTTTGGGGATGCTGCGTAGGGGGTATTTTTAAGGAGAGGAAGTTCTGAAAAGGAAAAAGGTTTTAAAGGTGGTAGGAATCTTAGTAATCAGTTTGTCCAGGATTGACGTATAAATATATCCCTTAATAATAATAATAATGATTGGATTATTTATATAGCGCCGTTTTCGTGAGAAAATCACCTCAAGGGCGCTTAACAACTTAATTTATACATTGATCACTTAGACTTAATTACTTTTGGTTTATAACTAAGTTTCATAGATAGAGAGAGACTTATAACTAAGACTTATGTCGAGTGATTTACAACTAAGACTTTTAACTAATGACTTAAGCTATACATATTTTTATGACCAAGTGGGCATTTACACAAAACCGCTATAATACGACTTACAACTACGGCTTAAACTAGAGATTTACGTCTAACATACATATTTAATTTATATTTACAAATACCGATTGTTATGATTTCTGCCCGTGGTGTCAGTTATAAAATATTATAAAAAAAATTGTTTACGCGTAATAAACGGTTAATAACGGTGAAAAAAAAAAGTCAAGTGGAAAAATCCCCTGGACTGAGCAATTAAATACTACTGATGAAAAAAAATAAAAAAGTCATCATTCTGGATACGACAAGTTGAAAAGGTGAGTCTTTAGTTTTGCTCTGAACTCAGATGAGCTTTCGATCTTTCACAGATATGAAGGGAGTTTGTTCCAAGCTGTTGGGCCTGCTACTGCAAAAGCTCGGTCTCCAAAATTTGTATTGTGATTGCGCATAGGTACTGAAGAGACCAGTTGGACAGATCAAAGGGTCTTCAAATCGACCTCTCCCGATTTAGCACGCCACGCAGCTGGTCGGTAGGTGCATCCTGAACACGCCTCACACGATAAACCCGGGCACCCCTACTAAATCACTAAACGTAACGAACCACTAGAGGTGACCTATTGCAGATGTGTTGGTTATCCAATAAATGGTTCCCGGGGCGGCGGTAACCAAACATGCCTTCCAAATGAATACTTTCTATTAGCACATTAACAAAAAACAAAACAATATCAAAAAAAAACTAATTTTATTTTCACATTTCAATTTCGTGCAAACTTTATAATATTGTGATTTAAAAGCAAAGCCCTTAGTAATTGATTCATTTTACGGTTGGTTTTCTCAAGTAGTTCCTAAAGATATTTTTTTTCTTTTTTACGCGTGATAGTTGATTTGTTGTCTAAATAACTTAAAAAATTAAGATTGTTGGCATTGTTCCACCAAAATGCAAAAATATCTCTTAGGCCACTTGCTTAATTTCTAGAATAAATTATATGGTTCCTTGATAACTCAACACAGTGAAAATAAGTTTAAGAAGTGATATAAAGTCATTAGAAACAATGAAAAAAAAATTAAACCTAACCTTACCTAACCTAACATAACCTACTTAACCCAGTTAATAAAGTTTTTGTTTTATCACTTTCCATGCTTTATATATATTTTTAAAGATGTGATGAATTTTTGTTATTTGTTTTTGGGATGTTATGCCGTGTTGCGCTAACTCCTTCTTTAGCCAACGTTTCGGACAGCATTGCAGTGTCCATCATCAGGGCAGATGTGTTATTTATGTAGATGTGTTAGTTATTTATTACAAATAACACATCTGCCCTGATGATGGACACTGCAATGCTGTCCGAAACGTTGGCTAAAGAAGGAGTTAGCGCAACACGGCATAACACCCCAAAAACAAATAACCAAAATACTTTTGGCCGTGAAAATCTCAAATCATATCTGATGAATTATCATTTTGATGATTTATCCGGTCACCAAATTATATATGGGTATATATTAGATATTTTTGTTAGATTTCAATGATCATAATATTCATAGAATAAAAATAACACAACAAGTGCCTTGTTTTGGGCCTTTATTTTCATACAAAACTATTTTTCATTATGATTACGAAATTTAAATGGAATGGTGATATACAATTGCATGTAAGTGTAAGAGAGACAAATGGTCTAGATCCAAAAAATACTCATTGGCACATTTTTTACCATTCAAATTTGTACGGAAGACATTTCTAGTTTTCTTATTTATTATATTTAAAAAGTACCTACTAGAGTTCTATAGAATAAACACAAAAGCGATAAATAATAAAACAACTTTCGTTTTCGTGGATAGTGAAATCTATGGAGACAAAATAATATTATTTCATTGTACAATTTACATTAGTTCTAGTCACAGTTTTTGCTTTTCTGAAATTAATACATTCACCAGAAATACGAACACTGTTTACGCAAGAAGTTTTTCCCATTTTTTAAATTTTATTCAGGCTGTGGTCTTTTCAACCAGCATTTCGTTGTTTTATTTTATTGGGTCATGTTTGCAAAATGTGTGGACTATTATTACAACTTACAAAAGCGTCCGACCAGCAAAAGTCTTTTGATGCCGCGAATCGCCCTCAAACACAATTCTGCGAATGTCACATTTTGAAAAGTCGCCCTAACAAAGGATTGCGGGGACAAACATAACGTGTGCTGGGACTCAGACTGAGGGGGGTTAAAGCAGGCACCAGAACATCACATCAACAGTTTACCCCCTTCGCAGCTCAATGACAGCTATAAAGTGAAAGCAATCATTGTCTTTCACTTCGATTCCCCTTTTTATTTTCAATTCAGTCCGACTGAGAGTCAGAACAATGGAATCTTTACCCGGTCTTCTGGAGTAAAGCTCCGTGCACACGGAACACCGGCTTTATGATTAATTAATAGATATGTACCAAAAATTGCCCTTTGACCTATTCGCTTTGAAGTTTTTGTTATTATGCCTTTCGATTGTCGGAATTATCTTTTATTCACATACCATAAAAATAATTAAATGTTCTGATATATCACTCAAAACATCAAAAGAAATTTATTTTTAGAATAATTGGAGAATTCTATTACCGTTTGAATTTATTTGTTATTTTTCATACATTTGAGCCATTACTCTCGCAAATCTCAATTTGGGGGACGGGTATGGGTACCGCCGCCTCGGGAACCGTTTATTGGATAACCAACACCTCTGTCATAGGGCACCCCGAGTGGTTCACTACCGAAACCTGTTGAGGTAGACACTTTGTGACGTCTTTATCCGGACTCTCTCGACCCTTCGCTTTGCATTGTAGTGGGGGGAATAGATTCATACGTTACTCTTGGACACACTGACTCCCAGATTCCTACCGACCCCTCACAACCTTCTTCTTCACTTGAACTTCATATCCTTATTTCCTTAATCAGACCATCTACACAAAGATGACATAAAAAATAGAAAAAGGTGCATAGTGCCGTACCCAATCTTCCACATTGTAATAGACGGCCGGCATAGTCCAGTGGTAACGCATTGGACTGCCATTCCAAAGGTCGCGGGTTCGAACCCGGCGTGCGCAAATAAATTTTATTTGATTAATTTGTGTTATTTCACAATTAATTAATTAAAAATAATATATAGTATATTTGCGGCACGTTCCAGAGTGGAAGATACTACCAGTATCGCCCTGGTGTAAGACCACCATTCAGAATTGAAACGTTGCTCCAAATGGCTTAAGCCGTGTTTAGTGACTAGATCTGAATAGCCAGGTACTTCCCCACCTTCCTCTTTCCCTTCCCCACTTACCTTCAGCCTCACAACATCCCCCAATTGGGGATGCCATAGTCTCACTGGCTCCAGACGGGAGCAGTTGGGACTCTTGTGAGGTATTCACTATAAAAAAAATAAAATAAAAAGTTACACATAATAATGATTTATAGTAAACATTATAATAGGAGCGTTGGTTTATGTTATGTTAAAGACGTATCATTCCAGATATCAACCGAATCATCACCATGAGAGCCATCACCATATATATGTACATATAAACATTTAAAGCTTCATTAGCTTGCATTTTTAAAATAAAATTTGAGTGCATGGTTTTGACTGTACATTGTTGAAAATACGCCTTGCAAAATGGAAATAGAACTAATGGTTCTTATGAGCTTATCTTAAATAACCCCAAAATCCGGTGGTGGTCTGGATTGGTGCACACAAGCATTGTGGCTGAGCCTTAAGTGATTACATTCCTCCACTCCGTGTAAGCAGTTTGCAGCCATTTCAAGAGCGGAGCCATATTATGGAGCCGGCTAGAGACAAACTAGCCTTGAAACTACGAAGGCAATTAGCAAAAAGAGCGAACTTTTGATGATTTTCCTAAACAAGCTCGAACACACTCCTGGGTTCTTTCTATGGTTTTTACTACCAAAGCCCAGCATGTCCTCAAATTTCGAAGGCAATAAGCAAAAAAGAGCGAGATTTTGATGACTTCTCTAAACAATATCGAGAATTTACTTGGGTTCTTTTGACTATGTATACTCTCAAACACTCGCCTGGCCTGAAACTCAAGGGACAATAAGCAAAAAGTGTGAACTTTAGATTAGTGCTTTTAACTACCTAGAACAGTCTTGTGAGACCTTTTGATGGTTTCTACTCCCAAACCGCCAAGACTGCTCTGAAACTACGACGGCAGTAAGCAAAAGGGTAAACCCTTTATGACGTGCTGTAAATATTCTCTTTAATACTTTCTGTAGCGCTTTTGTCAGCGTGTCTTCTGAGCTGTTTCATTCGTATAAAGCCTTATAGCCTTGAGATCGGCTGTTTTGGTGAGACTATAGTTTTCTCATCTTGTAGGCTTACTGCTGAGAAATATTTCTTCCACTGCTCATTTTGCTGGGAATTCAGAAATTTCAACGCTCTCTGTTTTGAAGGGACTAAGTGTATCTATGTTATTCGTGAAGACTGAGTTAGGATATTCAGGCGGGCGGACTGGGCTGGTATGGAATTCCTTCACACGTTATAATACTTACAATCTCATTGATTGCTTTAATACTCACATATATTCTTAACTTCTTTTAACTAACCTCTGCTGTGTACACGCTCATAAGGGCTATTTATTAGTTACACAGTTCTTATTTCTCTTATAATAGTTTTTGTCTCATACTATAAGTTATGCTGTTTTGTGACATAAATTTGAATGGTAGCATAAGTCGGGGCCGCCCGACATGTAACTGGCAGAGAAAGCATGAGAATAGACTGAATCCTGTAGAAATGAATTCCCATAGGCGTGTGTGTGGTAAAACCATGTTTGATCGTGTTAGAAATGTGGTGATCCGCAAAGAGTGTAAGGCAAATGTAAGCTTAATGAATAAGATTAAGAAAAATACACTTAGATGGTTAGGGTATGTAAATTGAATGAGCGAAAAAAGGAACGTAAGGATAATACATGACGCAAATGCGATCAAGTGAATCAGATACTTTTGTCGGGCTATGTCAAGAGTAAGAATAATTGAAGAATATGTATGAATTTGAATGAGGCAAGGAGTGTGTGCCGAGACCGAGTTGTTTGGCGGTCCTACCCGTGCAGAGAAATTGCGTGATGGTTAGTTAGTTAGTTAGTTAATACTGTGTAATAGCCGAAAGGAATTAATTAAAGTAATATATATTATTATGAAGTATTATTTGACTTATTGCTTTAAACATGAAGCTATCCAATCAAATATAATGAGCATACTCGTATCTACCACAGCGTTTTCTCAAAGCACTCAAAATAAGTCATCCTTATCTTCAATGGTTTTAAGATCAATTATTTTGGTATCCTCTTGAAGAACTCGTTTTAGGCGTTTTGCTCTCCTTACTTTGATAATAATAATAACTAGCAGTTAAAAACCCGCTCCGCGGGTTTTTGCTGCTAGGCCCTGCGGGCGGCACTTCTTCCACGGCACTGATATTAACTGTTATGGTACCTAATATAATTTGCTCATAGGAGACTTGCAGTGCTTAAATATGTGTTACAACCGTCAATGTCTATAAGTTGAATCAATATCGTATAGTTTGTCACAACAATTAAAGATAGTTATAACAAAGTTGACTGAAATAATAGATTATTACATATTGATTAACTGTACCCGTGTTTATGGATAAAAGGAGGGTAATTGTGCGATGAGATTAACAGTCGGTTTAATTAAAAGGTGTAAATTTTACTCCAACTGGTGGTAATTCTTTACCTAAAACTGTTACTGTATCTAATAAAGTTTAAAGTTAGAATATATATACACCTTCATCAGGAGAGTAAAAATCTATATATAAAGGTAGATTATTACAATATAGCGCCCCTGAGGTGATATCTCACAAAAGCGGCGCTATGCAAATTGTCCAATTAATAAATAAATATAATGTTTACATTTTATTATGTACGTATGCATTGATATACAATGGAAATAGATAAAATAATGTTATCCTATTAAACTTTATTTTATTAAAAAACAAATAACTTTTTTAATATCACTTTATTATATACAACCAATACATGTTTCATGAACGAAGTATACACCGAAGTCAAAAATTAAATACAGATTACAATTGGAAAAAAGAAGTGGAAGGAAGGGGGAGGGGTAAGAGTAGGCTGGGTTTATAAGAATTAGGAATTACAATATGAAAGACCAGTTAAGTGGGAAAATATTTAAAAGAGAGTTTATAAAAAAAATTCTTGTTAATTATATCTACTTTTATAAACATGTTCTCTTATTTCTAAAATTTCGAAATTATTTATTTGTGATGCTTTATATCCTGTGTGAAGTATTTTAAGACCTGAAAAAATTAAAATTGCATAAAACCATAAAACAATATATTCATAAGACAAATAACATTATATAAGTGTAAGTGTATGTATTTGTGTATACATGTATGCATGTAGGTGCATACATATACATTATTCTTTACTTATAGTTTTGTGTTCATCACTGTTGTGTTTGTCTGTAATTAGTGATAGTATCAACCAAGTTTAATTAGTGTAATTGAATTTCGAGAGCTTTGATATGAATCACTGTTGACAAACCTTAGAAAAAAAAAAACATTTAATAACGGTTATTCTAATTAATTGAAAGTTGAAATACTAAATAAAAAAATTAAACATATTCTCTTCAAACGGTATTTTTACCCTATTTCTTAAGATATAAATAAACAATCAGGATTAAAGCATCGCAAATAAATAATTTTTAAATTTTAGAAATTATAAAACATGTCAATAGAAAATCAGATATAATTAATAAGCAAAAAAAATTATAAATAATAATGAAAAATGCCATTGCAAAGTTTAAATAAACTTCCAGAAGAAATCTTCTTATGAAACGCTTAATGGTCAAGTAATTTTGCATATTTAAATATTCGCGCCAGTTATTTGGTTAGTTTTTACACCGCCAGAGGTGCGCTCTGTGTCGACCAGCTATTGCCGGCCATATTGAATGAACGCGTGCTTTTTTCGTCAAACGTCAAACGTAATCACGTAATTGTGGATAATTTTCACTGTAATTAAATTAATCCAATGGATTATAAACTTTCTAAAACATATTTTCTTCGATATTATCCAAAAATTATATGAGGAGAAACGATATTTTTGAAGACATATCGTATTACATGTGGCGATTCTTTTTCAGTATCAAATCGTGTCTTAATTTTTAATGTCTTATTTTTTTGTATCCAGTCGCCTGCAAACCGAAATGAACCTTACGGTTGCTTAAAATTGAGGGGCAGATTGGTATTTTTTGCCTGCAGACCCCCAATGCAGAATTTATCCGAATCACATAATATGAATTTGACCAATCAGAGGGCCTACATCGTCCAGACGCTGGGACAATAATACTATCAGATTATTATTGGATAATTTTATAGCGCTGTTTTTTTTAATAATTTTAAGAGCGCTTATTTATATTACGCTTAATGCTGCCTGAATAGTTTCAACACATTGAAGTGGTTTCATAGATTAAAGGATTTAAAAAAATATTGATGTATTTTGAAAAATTCGATATCATATGGTAAATAAGAATAGGTCAGAAAAAATGTTGTTCATTACAAAAATTGTTGTATATAGCTCACATAATTCGGTTTCAAAAATTTAAAAAATGTTGAATTTTAAGATGAACAGATTATTTATATAAGTATTCATCATTAGAAAAGGTTTTGTGTGCACTTCCGCAAAATTAACTGTTGTGATTGAAACATCTTTCAATGTGCGGTCCCCTAAAAATAATGAAAATAAGGTTTTTTCCTGATCCTCATACGAGTTTGATATAAAAAAGGTTGCAAGGTTTTTTATGTGAATGCCGCACATGAGTCCCAACTGCTCCAAACATCCGGAGCCAGTGAGACTGTGGCATTCCACATTGGATATGTTGTGAGGCTAAAGGTAGTGGGGAGGAGAAGAAGATAGGAAAGAAGATGGTGGGGACGTATCTGGCTATTCAGTTCTTATCACCAAACACGGCTAAAGCCATTTCAAGCAACGTTTCGAATCTGAATGGTGGTCTTACACCAGAGCAATACTGAGAGTATCTTCCACTCTGGAACGTGCCACAAATTTAACTTAAATAATTAAAATGGGTAAATATTCGGGATCGCTGGCCACGCTTAGTTATATTATTGTAATTGGCTATCATCTCATACAATGAAAGTGAATTTTCGTGGTAAAAAAAAAAAATTGTGAAATGCAAATAGTTGCCTTTTATAGTACCCAATTAAGGTGAATCAAAAGGTTTTTTTATCGTATTAAGCGAGACCAGCGATCCCGAATAATGACTTTTAAATTATTATTATTATTTTTTTTTTTTTTTTTTTACATAATATCAAAACATAATACATTACATTTAATACATAATATCAAAAAACAAGTCCTGCTAAGCCGATTGAATTGGCTTGTCAACAGGTGCTTAAAGTTAGTTTCAAATACATTTTTTAAAGTTATAATTTACATCTTATATCTACAGAATTAACAATTTTTTCATACAATTTTTCATACATATTAAAATAAATATTTTTTTTCCGATAGCCAATTTTTCACCATATATTTAACCTTATTCATAGATTTACATTGCTTTATAGTGTCAGGTAATAAATTAAATATCTTCGGTATGTTGTATTCAAACGTTCTCTGTCCGTATTTATTATTAAATTTCGGAACTATTAACCCGTCATTGCGCGTGAATCTAGTACTGTATTTATGTTCTAATTTTTCTTTATGCTGCGGGGTAAATATATACTGAATTATGATTTTTTGCCATAGTATAGCCTTAACAGGTAAAATTTTGGCACTCTGAAACAGCAACGGTGTATTATGTCTCTGTTTAAAAATATTAGGGACGACTAGTAATTTTACAATTGCGTTTTGTACAACTTGGACTTGTTTCAGATTGGTTGTACTAGTATTTATGTTGTACTAGGTTGTAAAATAAAACAAATCAATCAAATAAAATTATCTTGCGCACGCTGGGATTTGCTCCCGAGACTTTCGGATCGCTAGTCCTAATCATCACCCCTCGACCACGAAGCCGGTCCAAATAAATTTTAATTTTAAATTGTTGATTCAATTAGCCATGGTCAATCTCTTTTTTCCTGTGTCATTCCATTTCTAGATGTCACGATTCAAGAATTTAATGCTGTTTCAGAAAAGACAATTTGTTCCCCGTAAAGAGGTAAGATTTTTCACTATTATCGAAAACATTATTTTTTTTTGTGACTTATTAAGATACTACTTCACCTTCACCAGACAGTTCGACACCCGAGTCTATGGAACAATAATCCAAGGTACAGTACTAGAATTCTTGTGAAACCGTCCGTCTAAAGTTGTTATTTTAACAGAGGCCATTAATAAATCCACCCCCAAGATATAACCCTTATTATATACTAGATTGCTCTTCCACTGTCCCATATTTGCTTTTATACTTGTTTTCAATTAAATCCAGGAAAATTGTTTACCCGCATTTATCTCTGGGGCTTTCCTGGCTCGAATGCGTAAAGCGAGAATGGTTATAGATTTTTTCTTCTTTTTCACGCTCTGTGCTTTTGATTATTTTTTCTCTTGTGAGGGCTTAAATTGTATAATAAAATCTGCAACAATTATTTTGGTACTGTTGCAATTAACAAAAAAAATAGTACAGAGGTACTTAATGAGGTTTTATACCTTATTATTTGCTTAAAAAAAGCGATGTATAAAAAAAAACATAATTTAAAAAAAGTCGTACTTCGTGGAAATAAAAAAAAGTTCAATGTTTACTAAATTTAAATGTAACACGGTTTTTTTCTTCAACACAATTAAATTGATTCTGATAAATCGCTCATTCCTTTGTTCCTCGAGGCTTCCATTAATTGGATTTTGGTTTTGGCTGCAGGTAAATTAGAAATGACTGTATGCATGAATATATTAATATTCTTGCTTCCTTTAAAGTCATCTTCACATCACACACCCCGAGGATACAAATGGGTATAGGTAAAGAAACATAACCTATAAAATATTATTAGCGGAGATCCTATGTAATAAACTGTAAGAATTTCCACTTCTAATCCTTCTCAAAGGATTTTCCAAGAAAAGGAACCCCTCAATTCGAGAACACGAAAATTCTTATTCAATAAAGTTGCGATTCAAATTAATCTAGGATAAAGAGATGATTCCTGAGGATTGTCTTAATTGGATTCTGAATATTTTTATCCAACCTTTTCAACCCCACGAAGTTAAGAAAGTGTGTCCATGATTTAAAATAGAAGAAAACGTTACCTTAAGGTTATTAAAATAATTAAATTTCGTAATATTATGTGGCTTCGGGTAGGCGTCTTAGAGGATGATGTTACTTTAATGTTTTATCAAACATTATGGGTAATGTGAGATAAAAGGTGGTTAATATAGTGGAAAGGGTTACCGTGTTATTTTATGGAAACTAGTTGAATATTGGAAAGAGATTGAAATTGAAATTCAGATGAAAACCATGATTCTTGGAATATTGCTAGGACAGACTAGGCCTGCAGTGGAACAGGCGATTCATAGAATTAATGACATTCATAAGGGACACCACGAGACATCTTCTTGAATCATTTACTCCAAGCCTAGCTATGAAAACGTGTATTTTGATTTGATACCGCACAGAACTTCTAACTAGCTGAAGTTAGTGGAACAATAGCATCTCCACCTATTGGTAAATGTTGTGAGTCTGAAAGGATTAACATTAACTCTATACAAGAGGTCCTGAGGAAAATAGTTTCCCTCAGGTCGTTAAGGGTCTTTTTGAGGGGAAGAAGAAGTAAATACAGATGTTGAAGAGACCCGCACACACTCTTTAAATTTCTACAAAACGATGTAGGAGGGAGAAAACACAGAGGCCGTAAAATCATTTCACAGTCGAGTTGTTGAACATAAAAGCGATTCGTAAAAATGTACCGTTCTCATTTAACAAACGTCGAGGTAGTACAAATGTTGGGTGCGCGTTTGGCGTTTTTTCCCGACTAGTCAATCACCGACACTAGATCTGTCAATCCATTTTTTAAGATAGGAGAATATATCAAACGGACCGTCTGTTACTGAATAGAGTCAAAAAGTACGTATTTTGGGGCTCCAGACCAGAGTTAGCTCCCAAATTCAACATTGCGCACTTGCGATTTGTGCTGTGTATCTGAGGGCTCTGTACAGTATGCCCAGTTTTTAAGAGAGTTACTTGACGCTGGCTTCGATAGAGCCCCCATTCTTGAGCTGGTCACTTAGAGTTAGGCCAAGCATATCAATGCAAAGCATGTTGGGAAGATTAGAATAGGATGGAGATATTGGAGATGAGAAAATGGGAGGAATGTACCTAGATGTTCACATAATATCTTATCAGTAAATATTTCAATCAATTTTATTATAATATATTTATTTATCCATTTGTACACTTGACCTCTGGGTCCAGATCCAAGGAGCCGCTATTACACGTATGTATTTAGTCTTATAATGGACAATCATTGGGTATACTCTGTTGATTGAATATTAGAATTTCAAAACAAACCAGCAATTTTATTAGATGATGTTTTGTTAACATTAATTGCATTATTAATCTATCATTCACCCTATTTGGCTTCATTTGTTAATTTAATACGCATTATTTTATACTACCAAGTATTCCGTACTTGTAACTACTTCCTGTGGAATAAAAGCATAAAGATCATCAACAGATAAAATAAGAGTAACAATAAGTTAATAAATAAATATTACAAATCTTTATGTGAAAAAAAACATTAAAATAGTAGTCAATTTTAAAATTCATGATAGAAGCAACCCTTAAAAAATTGGTGCTGGTAACACGGTACCACATCTATATGCATAAACACACAATTCATCACGTGGAAGAAAAAAGTTGCATTGCTCAAAAGACAATTTCTTATGGAAAATGATAAGCGCGCTGAGACACAAAGGTCACACGAATGCCACTTGTGAAATTCGTCTCAGCGAGATTACTGTCACACTCAAGCAATTTAAAACGAATAAAGCGCCGGGAAGCGATCAAATACACATTTTACTCAAACATCTACCTTAAAAGCTATCATCTATACTAAAAAACGGTTCAATGCCTGTCTCATAACCGGGTACTTCCCACAGATGTGGGAATCGGCGACCATGCTTTCCTTCTCAAAGCCAAATAAAGATCGAACGTAGTCGTTGAATTACCGATTCATCAGTCTACTCTCTACGTTGATCAAGGCATTTGAACAGTTTATACTCAACACTCTTTTTCCACACCACGATAACAATAAGACTTTGCCAGACGAACAGTTCGGCTTCAGAAAGAAGTAGATGAGATTCCAAAAGGGGTGTCACAAGGAAGTTTGCTAGGACATATTCTCTTCATCATATTCACACATGACATCCCCAACTTTACGTTTCCCCACTTGTAGAATAAGAAATGACGCCTGAAGCTCAACGATGCTAAAACTGAAACCATCATGTAGGGAAACAAAAACACATCACTTCAACATTGAAATGGGAGGCAACGTCATTGAATGGAAAGATAAAGTCACATATCTTGGCCTGACTATGGGCTCGCGCCTCAGCTGGAAATCTCGCCAAGCCAAGATGCACGCACGAACACGAAAGGCAATCGGCATAAGGAAACCAATTTTCTGCAAAAGAAATCAGCTACATCCCAGAACCAAACTCCTCATCTACTACTCACTTATCTGACCGGTACTGTCCTTTGAGACTACAGATGCTTCAAAATTATTGCATCCAAATTACATACAACACAAGACTCAGAACCAACTTAAAAAAACTACACGACCGGGAAAAAATACCAACTTTGTACGAATACACACACACAGACTGACTGAACGTTTTTACAAATCACTCAGACTTATAGTAAAAATAAACTTATACAAGAAATTGGACAATACAATTCTCCGAACGACTTACCTTCCTTACCTACATGTATACTCACAGACTACCCATATATATCCTGATGGACTTTGACCATACCTGGCCTGACCCAGATTCAGACGTGGACGAGTAAGCATCGAGCAGTGGGTATTTCCTAATCTCCCGACTTAATTCCATAATATAACTTTTATAACGTATATAATTTATATGTTTATTCTTTATTACTCGTAATTATATATTAACATAAAACAGATATATACACACACACACTCATCACCATGCAGGACATAATATACTGGTATTACTGAAGGCGTCTCTGTTTCAAGTTGACAGACGGCCGCTTTCTCCTGAATAAGGTTTTCTGCGATTTTACCTATTCCACGGGTAAATGTGGCGGATTTCCCAAAGATACGGGGAATGAATTTCGTTAGTTTATGTATTATATTATTACTATATTATTGTATTATAGACCGGTCAGTGGTTGAGTGGGCATAGCGCTTGGGTCTCACCCGAGCGTCGCGTGTTCGATTCCTCGACTGGCCAAGTCCTCCATCACAACACAAGCAACATTTTCGGCTTTCTGTGGTGGTAGTAGGAGATTTTCAAACATTGTTGGGTTATTCATAACCCGGGAATGTTTGTCTTTCTTTTATAAATTAAAAAATTAAATAAAATTAAAATATTGCCTGGTGATGATGATGAGAATAAAAAGCAATTTTATCAGGGTTTTTAGGTAACAATTGTTTTCCCTAGCGAGAAAATACAAGAACTCTATGTCTATAATAGCCAGGTAACACTTTAAACACCCTTATGAGGTAAACATTGTGAAGAGCATATGACGCCGCTCTATTTTGTGTAAAGAGAATTAACTTCAAATTCTGTAAATTTAATGAATCACCACTTTGTGGAAAATAAGAAACTAGAAAATGAAAATAAAAATCTTTTGCACATTTGCCGTGATCTGTAAAAGATTTTATGAGGAGGTAGCATAATACCCCAACAATAAATAACCATAATCGTGAAAAGACGTCGTAATGAGCGACCAGTTGGTCATGCGTCGGGTTCCCACCCAGGTTCTATTTCTCGACTAAGTCATCCATCACGACACAAGCAACATTTTCGCTTTGTGTGATGGTGAAAGGAGATTTTCATATATTGCTAGAGTTTTCGCAACCGAGAATGTTTATTTTTCTAAAAAAACATATTAATTTAGCAAATAAAAGCTATGAGAGGGTTTGGAATGCAATAATAGATATAATACATACAAAGTTATTGTTCTAATGTTTATAATACTGCGAATTAATGCCAGTATCGTGTTTAACGTGATGTAAGACTAATTATCAGGGATTCTAAAGTTCACATACAAGATTTGAAAGAGTGAGGTGCAGAGTTTGAAAATGTAAAACTTCAAGTAACATATACTAGATATGAGTAAATAGTGTAATGTCCGTTAGATGAGTTTTTGGTATTAATCTGTTGTATCATAAAAATTCTATGTATCCATCTGATGCAATAATCTTTATAATTGCCCTACCTATCGCATTTAATTTTTTTTTTTTTAAACCTTAGTATTTTTAATACATGTTAAGACCTAAAACTATAAACGACACGTGATCACCGAATATTCAAATACCTTTTGTAGCAAGCAGTCAAGTCTATAATCTGCGTAACCCGCATTTCGCTCGAGTGGTGAATAATTAATTGGAAATCCTACCAAGTATAGGACTGGGTCTTTGATTACATAAATGTGTATCCCCCAGCCTTAACCTTCGGCTATATGTATAAACAATGCACGAACGTTCGAGACGCAAATAGACCACCTCTTACCTTAATATGTCTGTAGGGACCGAGTCCATTGACAATATGGGGTGATTGATTTTTCATTTCGATTGGCGTAGATTATAAAAAATCATAAAGTTGGTCACCTTTAATGTTATTATTATTAAGTTATAATTTATTTTGAGACGCAAACAGTCCTCGGCTGGCAGGTATGTCTAAAGCATCTTCCGAAGGAATTACTTCTGGGAAGTCATGGATGAATTAACATTTTGCTTCGATTTGAATTGAAACGAAAATTTGTGCAATTGATCAATAGTCATCCTAATTACTTGTAGTGATCCGCCCTTTCTACTTCAAACTTTTCCTTCTCCTCTTTCTACGATAATTTTTCTTTAAAGTCCCATAGGTAGCTTTTCCATAAGGCTTTGCATATGTGTTCGCAGGGATGGAAAATTCCTCCCCTGCCGTCTCTACAAGCCTTTGCTCCTCTCTTTATTACACACCCCTTCAAGTGTGTACATCCTAGTTTGTCCACGTGACGTACGACCTTGAACGTACTCATTTCACGTGACGGTTCAGTATAAAAAGGCTTCACCGAACGTTGTGTTGGTTTTTTGTTTCTCGGTTTAGAAACCTAGTTATCTATGTATGTGTGGTATCCCTTGGTTCTTTTGAGATAGAGTGAGTTGAATCCATTATCGCTGTGTTTTAAAGCCATTTCATAAACCTTATTTTTCTGAAGTCGCCTGCTCTTCAAACTAGCTACGTGATTCTACCTGTCATAGGGTAATGTGAGTATAATAAAGTGTTAGATTTTATATATGTGATATACATACGATAAATTCATGGTGTTAGTTGTCGGCGCCATCCATGTATATATTTTGGGAGGGGAAGGAGAGGAAAGGAAATGATTTTTTTTCAAGCTAAGATTGACTCCTCCTCTTACCAAACAAAACTGATAGATGATAATTTGAGCAAGGCGATCGATATCTGCGTGTCTGGATATCACAACCGGCCGGGTCTCCCCTTGTTCCAAATCGGCAACCGTCACGCTAGAATAAAGAAAACCAGGTCTCATCACCAATTTCAGAATTGCCCCAATCTCATACACCTCCAGGAAAATCTACTTTACTGAGTGTAGAAGGGGAAAACCATGACATCCCTTGTCACGAATCTAGTCGCGAAAATGTGACACGCAAGGTCCTAAGTTACGTGCCACCTCTAGAAAACGTTGTAACTCCCTCGCCGTCGGGGATTTACATCCCTTTCTAGGTCAATACATAGATAACACACGACGATCTTGTCGACATTTAGCCTGCTTTTTAACGATAGGTTGTGTGCCTACCCATTCAGCCAATTATCATGTGAGATATATGTAAGGTCTACTCGAAATGCCAAATTTAGGATGAGGACTGTCTGTATTTTAATATTCGGTTCTAGTAATTATTTTATGAGGTTACTAGCATCCTCGTGTGTTAGGTATGGGTAACTTCTACTGAATACCTATCCTCTCAGGTAGGTATAAACGGATAATTGGTTTGATTTTTGCATTTAATTTAAAGAGGCTGCCTACCTCTCGAAAGGTACCTGTTGAGAAAAGTTGTTCGGTTGGTAGTTTTATTTCGGAGATTACCATCTCCCTCTTTTGAATCTAGATTTGTTTTTGTGCATCCCAATTCGTAACTTAGAAAGTCAAACAATATATGAAAAGTATTAAATTAGAAAAGTCAAATAACAGACGAAAGATATTCATTTTGTTCTATCTGGTTGCATCCGATCGCTTTCTATTTGGGCGGTCATACGCTAGCAAAACTCCCCCTTTGACTGACTGTACACCGCGCCTCGGCCTATATATGAAAAGGTCATCGGCCCGTCTCCCTTTTTCAGCTGGTAGATAGTCTGATTGACACATTCCCTTTCGAAACATTATTTGGACGACAGGGGTTGTAAACTTGGATGCTGTATCCGTCCTTTAAAAGGGACTTCTGTTGTTTAATAAATAATATAAAAAAAACTCACCCTGTTAGTTTCCTCCAAATCCTAGTGTGAAGCTTACCTGGTTACACACTATATAGCTAAATCAGTTTAATTTTTCGGTCTACCCCCTACCGGCATTCCTTCTTCCTTTTAGTGAAATCCTGGCAATTTGTTCACTTTTGGTCCCCTCCCTAAGACTTTTAAAGGGTAATTAAATATTCCTGTAAATAAAATTGTACCTCCCTAATCTGTTAGGATTCGAACCCACAGTTAATGATATATTTGTTTCTCTGGTTTTCGGTCTCCGTGGATAAATGCCATCTCGCCAAATCAATAACCTAGCCCGATTAAACACTTCCCGCCTTTAAGTACATTCACTCTGTTTTAAAAACGCAATCATTATTTTTATTATTTTCATGTTTTTAAGACAAGCAATCTAGTTCGAACTGTATACGAAATCACGTTTAAATCAACACAACTTTATAACACAATCGCGATTGTACAACACCTGGCGCCCCTGAGGTGGGTTTTTACAAAACGGCGCTCTACAAATTATCCAATTATTATTATTGTCATTATTATTAATTGTTTTCTCACTGAGTCCAACCACTTTCACTTCACACAAAAACCGGTTCAATAATATTTCACTTTAATTCAGAAACCAACAAAGCTTTCTAACATCATCTGAATTCACTAATTAATTGTAATCTCACACATCACTTCTGGTTTGTATTCATTTCTCGGGGCTGTCAACGTATCCGAATTCAAGACTCGACTGCCTGTACCTGCGCCCTGTCCCGTGTGAATGTGTTTCCTCCAGGCCTGTCTGTCAATAAATCTTCCGTCGTTGTCTAAACAAAAAAAAATTTTGAGCACGTTCGTTTATTATTTATCGTTTATTTATTTTCGTGATTATTCAAACCATCACATACTTAAAATAAAATAATACATATATCTACTTGATAAGGTGCTTTGGGGAGACTCTTGCACGTTCTCAGCACAGTCAGTAAAGAACCCACGTAGTGTGTAGGTACATCTTAAAATACTAAGCATAAAATTATGTTGACTTGTGTATTTTAGAATGTGTTTGTGTAAAAAATTTCTAGGTCAACACAACTATTTTCAGCTCGTAATCTCATTTGGAACATAAAAAACTTTGAAATTGGCATCTTTCAGAAAATAACACAATACTAGGTGTATTGTTTCTACGATATATTTTCTAACTTCCGATTTAGTTGTCCGGGTTAAATCTTCCCCAAAGGGAAAACTTAACCCTTCCACACACTTTTCCACAAATGATCATCTAGTCAATCAACATTATGTAAGTGCATTATATAAGCAAAATAAATACAAAACAATACAAGAACAACACGTCAACTCACCAGAGATCAAATGGGAAAATAATTCACCGACTCCAGATATTTTCATATCAGAGGGTTCGGCTCGGTAGAACTTCTAACAGGGCCTATAAATCCTACTGATCCCTCAACATAAATATTTAAAAAATCTTTTGTTATCCTACATGTATTCAATGAAAATGACCGACTCTTGCATCTTTATATATAAATTTTTTGCAAGATCTAATACGCCTAAATTTTTAATTAGAGAGCTAGGTATAATGCCAGTAGCCGAAATAACGAATGGTAATATTTTTATAGTCTGAGAATGCCAAATTCTTTTTATTTCATTTCCTAAATCTGTTTATTTTCTTATTTTTTCGCTAACAGATTTTTGAATATTACAGGAATTTGGTATAGCGACATCAATGATATAAGTTATTTTTTAAATTTTGTCATGTAAAACTATATCGGGTCTATTATGACTAATCGCTCGGTCTGTTAGTATAGTTTTATCATAATATATTTTATAAAATTCGTTTACTAAAAATGAATTTGGTTCGTATTCATAATATGGTACTATATTACGGCAGTCAATCAAGTTATGTTTAGTTACCAAATTTTGGTGAATTATTTTTAAAACTTGATTGTGCCTAAATGTATACTCGGACGGTGCTTATATAGAACATCCCGATATAATATGTTCTATAGTTTCCGAAAAAGCCAAACATTTTCTACACAAATCATCAATTTGATTTGTATCTTTGATTATATGCTTTCTATAATTTTTAGTATTAATGACTCTATCCTGAATGACAAGCATAAATCCTTCTATTTCTGCGCTCAACTCTCCAATACTCAACCATTTGTTTGACGAAAATTTGTCAACATACGTTTGGTTGAGATAATTGAAGTGTTTTGCGTGTAAAATTTTATTTGACCAGGAATCTAATAATTCCTGGTTGGGATTTATAAAAATGTTGGCATTCTCATCGTATAAATTTAAAGGTGTAATATTTCTATCTGCCTTGCAAATTATTTTGTGCATTTCTGAGCTATGAGCTTTCCTACGGAAAAAAGTTCTTAGCATTTCTACCTGATTATATTTCAAAGAAGTTATTTTGATTATACCTCTACCTCCTAAATTTCTAGGTAAATTACCTCGTTCTATAGCTGAATTTGGATGATGGCAATTAAACTTTGTTAGCGTAGTTCTAATTAATCTTTCTAAGTTATCTAAATCTGTATTAGACCATTTAATTATGCCAAATGAGTACGTTAATAGAGGTATTGCCCAAGTATTTATTGCTTTTACTAAATTTTTAGCAGATAGATTGCATTTTAAAATTTTCCTGATCCTAGTTTGAAATTTAATCCTAATATCATTTTTAATACTAGTATGATCTAATCTATTTGATTGTGGGTATCCTAAATACTTATAAACCTCATCCCTTTTCATACTAGTAATTTGTAAATTTCTAAATATACTCTCGTCCCCATCTATAATTTTGCCTTTCTCTATATGGATCGTTCTACATTTATCTAAACCAAAAGTCATTTTGATATCATCTGAAAAGTTTTTAACTTTTTTTTTTTTTTTTTTTATTATTTTAATATACATCATATGGGTTACATTAATACATACATATTTTGCAAAATATAATATTAAGGTTCATATATGGTCATGTATACCTTATCAGAAAAGAGGAGCTCTTGTGCCTGATAAGGGAGCCACGATTCTTACTTAGATTCATAATTCATAATGAGATATAATAATAATAATAATAATATAATCATATATATTATTTTTATTTTTGTTTAATATAAGTTTTTTTGGAAAAAAAGTTTGATTTTATTTATTTGTTCTTGTTGGTTCGTAATACAGCGCAATTCGGAAGGGAGATTATTGTAGTTTTTTATGGCTTGGTAAATATAATGGTTTTGCATTTGAGTTGTTTTAAAGATTGGGGTAATAAATTGATTTCCATTTCTCATGAGTTTATAAAATTCTTGATATTCTGTGTTATTTTTTTCTTTACACATTTTTATAATGGAAGTTTGCTTAAATATATCATCAATATTTGGTACTGGAAACAATTTAAAAAGCAATTTTGTTGGGAAAGTAGAGTTTTTTTTAAGTATTACTTTTATAATAATTTTTTGCGAGACTTTTACTGAGTTTAGGTTGTTTTTATAAGATCCTCCCCAACATATGATTCCGTAAATAAGCAGGGAGTGGACAAGAGCATAATATACATTTTTTAGTATTTTCACATTTAAAATATTTCTTAACCTAACAAATATATATATACATTTCCTTATTCTCTTTACTAACTCCCTATTATGGCTTTTCCATTTCAGATTTTCATCGATGATCACACCAAGATATTTGATTTCAGAAGAAGAGTTGATTACAGTACACATAGGATTAAGTAGTTCACAGTTGACATTGTCACAATTTTCATCATGGATTATGATATTTACTTCGTGTTTAGGTATTTTTTGTAGTGAAAATAATACATATGTTGTTTTTTTAGCATTAAGTGTGAGTAGGTTATTATCAAACCATGATTTTAAGATATTAATACATTCATTTGCAAGTTTGTTAACTAGTTCCCATGTTTGACCTTTTATTAATAAAACAGTATCATCAGCATAAGAGATTAATTCACCTTTGATTTTCTGTTGGAAAATGTCATTTACATACATTAAAAATAGTAATGGTCCGAGGACCGTGCCTTGAGGAATGCCAAATGTACTTTTTAGTGGTGTACTAAAAGTTTGGTTTAATTTTACAATTTGAGGTCTCTCTGTTAAGTAGCTTTCTATCCATTTAAGGGCTAAGTGGTCAATGCCATTTTCTTTTAATTTTAATATAAGTTTTTCATGGGAAATGCTGTCAAATGCTTTCTTTAAGTCAATAAAAATTCCTATACATTTATTTGATTTGTCCAGGGTACTCTGAATACTAGATGAAATTTTTGCAATGGCATCTTGGGTACTTTTTCCCTCTGTGAAACCGAATTGATTTTCATTTATAATTTTGTTTTTATTTAAGAATGCAGTTAGTCTTTTTTTAGCAATTTTTTCAAAAATTTTCGATATATTAGATAAGAGTGAAATGGGTCTATAATTAGAAATGTCCTCCGGGCTACCGGACTTAAATATTGGAGAGATTATGGTTTTCTTATACGTGCTCGGGAAAACTCCTGTCTTAAAGCTATTGTTTATAATATGAGAGATTGGTGTAGAAACATAATTTTTAATGATTTTTAGTGTTTTTACGGTGAGACCGTCAAATCCCGGAGCAGAACCACCTCGCATTTTTGATATAATTTGTTCAATTTCAGACGGATTGGTTGGTTCGAAGAGTTTAGTTTAGTTTCTATATTCGGAATATTTTCAATATACATATTATTTATTTTTTTCACGGTAATTTTTTCTGCTAGACTCTTTCCTATATTTGCAAAGAAATCATTAAAAGCGTTTGCTCCTTTTTTAGGTTCTTCAATACAGTTAATTATGTTATTGTTTTGTATTACACTCTTAATAGTATTACTTTTGGTTTTTTGTTTATTTTCCATGATTTCATTGATTATATTCCAAACTTTCTTACTGTCATTTTCAGAATCATCAAGTTTGTTTTTATAATAAATTTCTTTCGTGTTTTTTATGAGCGTGGTTAATTTATTTTTGTATTCTCTAAAATGAACTACCTCGATCATTTTCTCTAAATTTTGTTCAGAATTCTAAAACAATTTTATGTCATCCATAAATAATAAATGCGAAATTGTACTACTCTCCCCTGTATTACCCTTAACTTTTATTCCAAACTTGCTTTTAATTAACATTTTAGATAGAGGATTCAATGCTAAGCAAAACCAAAGAGGACTCAATGAGTCTCCTTGAAAAATTCCTCTTTTAATTGAAATGCCCGGTATTACTATTTTCTTACCTTTTAAATTGATAAGTAAATTGGTATTCCAAAAGGACATAATATTTTCCAAAAAGCTAATAATAATGGGGTTAATTTTATATATATACTTAATACTTTGATCAGCCACGAGTGCGGGACACTATCGAAAGCCTTTTGTTAGTCTATATAGCAAGTAAGTAAATTACGTTTTCGAGTTTGAATCTGTTTTAGAATTACAGAATCAATAACTAATTGTTCTTTACATCCCATATGTTTTCTGCGACAACCTTTTTGTTGTTCAGATAAAATATATATTTTTTTTAAATTTAATTAATCGTAATACTTTTATTTTTGATAGATTGTATATTTTCCCTTACGCTAGGAGTTCATCTGTGAAATTAGTACATTTCTCAAATAATCCTTGATTTAATTAGATGTCAAATTGTGTCAACTTACTTCCTTTTCTAGTGCATCTGCAAAATCAGCACTTCTATTATTGAGAGACGACTGTTTGCCATCCGAGTCTATATCAATAGAACATTGTCATTAGAACTAGCTCCCTAATAAGGCAGTTGTATATAATACAGGTTTTCTTTAAATTTTTCAACAACATTGATACTGCCAAATGATCACAACAAGTGCGCAACACTAGACTGGGTTCTTCTTTAATATATCCGCCGGTAAATAACAGAACATTCTTTGGATAAAAGAGTTTTCTTTTAAAGCTACGTTGCTTTATAATATGGTCAATATTCAATAAAGAAAATGATTTTAAAATCCACACTTGCTGAGAGCGGTAATTTTGGATTGCCCATATAGTGGCTTCTGTCATGAATCACCTTAGGAGCCCGATATTCGATGTGATTCATCTGTGTATGCATTATGTGATTTATTTATTTTATTGAATATAATTATTAATCTGCTCATCTCGACACAGGAAATCCCTAGTGAGATGAGCAGCGAAGGAAAAAATTAAATCCATATTAATTTTTTTCTCAATTTTCAAATCATGCATGACTACAAAGGGGAGTCTGAAGTTAAGAGAGAGATATGAAATTTAACAGGGGGAATATCCAAAATGGATAATTTCCTGGTAAACTACGCAATCTGGATAAGATGAAACGTAAACTATACTACACCCAAGGAGCGTAGAGCATTAGAAGTAGACATTAGTAAAAGTCGTGATGCAAACCATCAACGTAGATGTGGTAATGGTGCGGAGGAGACATTCACTGGCAATGAATGAACAAGCGCAACCACTACCTAACTAATAAATTCACCAATTGAACCACGCGTTAATAAAAATGTATTCTGTCTCCCTCGCAACTGAAAAACTTTCGCAAAGATGGTAATGAAAAAAAAATCTTATTTACTTGTATATAATACCACATAAAATACACACCAATAAGTTGGCTATCCCTCAAAAGTAGTATAATAGTGTAATACCTATATATGCGGGGGTAATTGAGAAGTCAATCGCGATATTGGCAACAACATAATTAAATATTTATCACCCATCACACCCCTTAATGGTGCAGGAGTAATCCCCAGTAAAGCAATTGTGATGAAGCAGGCGCTAGGTATAACAGTTTGTGTGAACCGCTTCTGGGAAGACGCAGCAATCACCTGTTGAAACAACAAAAGACACAACATGTTATGAAAGGATATTTGCTCCCCCTCCAACGGCCAAAGGACGTGACACAAGGCGTGTGTTCGTTGTTAGATGTAACCTCGCCACATAATGGGGTACTAAGAAAAGTAATGGAGCTAATATATTATAATCATCCGTTATATTGAATAGCAAGCAATAATCCGTCAAGTAAATCAAAAGCCATCATCACTTTTCCTCACATTTTACGACGGTGGATATTTTGGAGTGAAGTTTTGAGGCTGTGAATTTTAGTTTAACTGAAAACAATTAAACAATTGGCTTACTTTTAAAAGTATTTGTTTCACTTGATCGTGCCATTTCTACCTTGGGCGTCATACACTTCTTCTACCTTTCACATTCACGTCATACATTCTCCCTCCACCCCTTTCTTTCTTCATCACATAGGCCACATTTTACTACACTTAAGTTTACCATTACCAATGCGTACCACATTCTCACTATTAAAAAAATACATTATATCGACTTTTATTCGACTCCTTATCTTATTCCAATGCGGAGATTATGCTTTAAGTCTTCTTCGGGCTTTCCCGACTTCTCCTACCATTTTAACTACTTACTAAATACTCCTGCCACTAATAAGAACAAACTTTTAAAGTCGGTCTAGTAGTCTTTGAGTTTATAGGATACAAACACAGAAACATTCAAAAAAAGATAAGAAGGTATACCTATCTACAGTACAAATAAAGCTATTCCTTGTAAAATAGCAAGGCAATTAGTCAATATCTCATAAGAATTTTTTTATACTATTAATTTGCACTAGAAGGTCGATTTTACTACTCTTGTTGTCTGGTTTTTACCAAGTGTCAATACACTTTTTATAAACACGTTTTTCATTTTAAACACTATCACACTTACAAATAAACGTTTTTAATGTTTTACACTACTGATAAACAGCCATTTACCAGGCGCGGTCCGTCCATACATGCTGTGGATGCTCCGCATCCCTTGCATTTTAGAGTTAAAAGAAAGTAAACAACATAAAAAAATTAATTTTGTGACTTTTCTCGAGGGTCAGATTTAATATATATTTAATATAATAGGAGCGTTGATATAGTACAGGCAAATAAAATTAGAAAAAAAAAATTAAAGGCAGAACTCAACCTTGAAATAAATGAGCCCGATTATATTAGCTGCTCGATAATTACGGGAATTTCTCCTAGTCGGAAAGACAAAACATTTTTATGTAATAATTAACATCTATTAAATAAATAAAATAACATAATATTCTAACGACTTGATTTATAACAGTTTTTTTTCTTATTCCGTTAATCATTAACGGTTAATGGAAGCCATATTCTAGCTCAAAGACGTTTGCCACTCAAGAACGGAAAGAGAATTGTACAGCAAACAAAACAAAAAAAAACTATCTTCCTCTCGTTCTGCCTCTCCAAACGTAAGTTTGGCACAATCGTGGCTATTTTTACCACAACTCTTCTTAATAAAGTTGTAGCACCATTCGCGAAGGTTCTTCAGAAAGGAAGTTTTTCGTATTGTTCGTTCCTTTTCCTCAAATTAAACCTTGGTGGAATAGTAGTTGTAGTATTGTGAATTTATTGCATCTTGACAAGAAGCTATCACATAATTTATATATATATATTGACTGTTGGCTTTTTCTTTATACTGCGCCTTGCAAGTACTTGTTTGCTTAATTTTGAACGTAGGTCCTACTATTATTCTATGAAACCCAACCTTTTGATCAATGAAAGGAGCACTGAGGGAGGAGTACTAATTAAACGGGGTTATATACTAAAGTGTCAACTTTTTTTAATTGCACAGATTTTTATACGCTTATATCAAATAGTTTGGAAAACAATTGTGCCATCATCAGGAGAGTATTTATAAAAATATGAATATTTATTTTTTAATTAACTCTTCAGGCATTAAGGCGATGCAGTACGTCGTGTAATATTTTAAATTGAGCCGCTATCAATAACAAACCTTATGTAGATGGCGATAAGGTTTAAATTCCCACTTTACACCATCCGTCTGTTTTGATTTATGCAAGAAAAAAACATGGCCAAAAAGGGGCTATTATTTTATTTTGTAGATGTTCAGCCATAAATATTAAATTTGTTTTCGATCTTTTTATAAATAACTTAATTTGCCACATTATACAATAAAATCATAACCGAAAATGGTTTCGTAAGTAGGAGATTTTGAACTGCAGTTTTCATAGTCCTTATACATAATTTTTTTCTGGGCTTATAAAAATACTTAAAAAATACTCGATTATTTCAAAAGCCAAGATGAATTCTACTCGCAGTATTTAATTAAAGCATCTGAAACATTTCTAGGCGACAAAATTTTCAAACCAAAAACACATGATTTTGCATTACTACGTATGGCATCGCCTTAATACATAATTTATGAGAATGACAGTAGATTTTTTTAAGTGTTTTTCGTTTGTTAAGGTACCTAGCTGGAATTTGTCGTGTTTCTTAAACATCCCCCCCATATGAAAAACATACGTAATAATATGTATTGCATAGTAAATCGATCACCGAATTTGCTTGTTTCTTGCGATTTGAATCAGCATACGTACATCTGTTTGACTGCTCGTAAAATACACGAAGATTTTTGTCGTCACTGGCGTCGGGGAGCGAAAATCACAAATGTATTTTAAATACACTCGCGTTTCTCGGGCTAAAGTCATTATGAATCGATTCTTAGTGAACAACGTATGTATTAGCAATTCAACTAGGTAATTAATCTACGTGCAGATGAATGAAACGTATAATATGGTTCACATTTATGCTCTGAATTGTGATTTATTTTTTATGTTGTACACTTTTGAAGATATTCAGGATCATTGAAGCAAGGTGACGTAAGTTTGCCATCTTGGTTAGATCCTGGAAGGTTTTAAAGGTTCACGTATTTATTTGAAATTAGTTAGATGCGATCTTAGATATAATGTTAATTAACAAAGCAGACACTTTCTAACGTTTTCTGCGGAAGGGATAGAAAATCACACACGTGCTTGAAAGTACCCTACACACAGTGTAGGCTCTGTGCAGGTGGAATTTGAAGAGTACGCTTCGAGAGCTGTCTTGCCAAGGCGCCAAGGAGCCAAGGCGATAATAATACCTTACATTTTATAAAGCGCCCTTCAGGTTTTCACTAGCGCCGGGGCCAGCTCTACCTACATATATTCACCGAAAGACATCCGTACTTCATTTCTTTACGCGGGAAAAATAAAGGTTCGATACCTTTTGTATACGCCATATATATATTTAATAACAATCATTCATTCAACATTTTGCTAAATTACTTCTGCATAAAATCGTCGAGATCGAGGTTAATGAAGGATTTCCTCTGTGGTATCAACTATATTACATAGCTTACTATTTAGTTTTAATCAATCGTCGTCAAGACGTTCTTTCTGCTACCTTCCTACCCCACTGGAGAAAGATTTCTCCCGTTATTCATACAACAAAGCAGGAATTCGGCTTCGAAACTCACAAATCTCCATTCCAGGATTTCTGTCATTACAATTCATCTCAAGAGCTGACTCACAGGTAAAGAATTTATTTCATTTTGCATGGTACAAAGGTTTTTCCACTTGGAATAGAAAGTGTAGTTAAAATGTTGACGTTTTGAACTATGGAAGTACCTTCTTGTCATGAACGTAGGTCGGAGGCTATTGAATAATAGAGATAAATCTATTTAACGCAAACGAAGGTATAAAAGGACCGTACGCATGTTTGTCGACCTCTCTCCATTTCAACCGTCTTACAAGTTTTACTTAGTAAATAATATACTTGTCGTCTCGGAGTTATTAATTACTGTACGTTTCACTGAACAAAACCCAGACATTATACTTCTGAAAAGATAATTCGATAGATGTCTGCTGTGTTCGTGTTCGTGCAACATGAAGTGTTTTTTTTTACTTCTGGTTATTTATTTATTTATTTGTACACGTCCAATTAGGGCTTTTAGATATGATACAATGAAAATGCATTTGATATAATCAGAGAGTAAAAGAGATATAACAATAAAATATGTACCAAATATAGAAATATTAACTTAATGCAATAAACAGAGTAAACTATAGGATGCACATTCCTATAAATTTGGATACATTGAAAATTTATAAACTTTACAAAGCTATCAACATAGACATACAGATTTAATAAAATGTTTTTGTAGGCTGATAGACATTCAGTAGCGTTGGTGTTCATGTGATATTTATTCCCTGCACTGTGCAGTCGGTTCATTACTGAATTTATTTCTGCTTTGGTACCTGCAATGTTACAATAATAAGGTACCTTCTGACGAACCGTTCTACTAGGCACATGAAAGTTAATCAGCCTAAGGAGTTCAGGAGATTCAAACATGTTACTAACAATTTTATAAAGAAAAAATAGATCAGAACATATTCTTCTATCTTTTAATGTGGCAAGGCACATGACTTTCAACAGTGAGGTGTAGTTAATGTTTTATATAGGAATTCCTAATCTATAATTTATGTTGAATTCGCTCGATAGATTTTTCATGAATATTTTAAAATGGATTCCAAATGGTTGAGTTGAATTCTAAATGGCTTCTGACAATGTATGTATACAATATTTTTAAAGTTTTAAAATTTTTGAAATCTTTTGAAGTTCTTAATATGAAACCCAGTTAGACCCCTATTGTGCGTTTGGCTATACGTGCAGTCCAGTGAATTTATAACTTCTTTGAGATGCGTGAATAGAAATATAGTCTGTTTGATGTATGGTAAATGATATAAATTTGCTTGTGTTTCTGTGTGAACGCGTTTGTAATCCAACATTCGGTTAGAAAAATTATTTGAAAGTCAGTGATAAAAGTGTTGATTTGAATGTTGTGTTTATCGTATTTATTGTTGTGAGAGCGTATGTTTTGATTCAGTATAGTTAATGATGACCGGTCAGTGGTTGAGTTGACATCGCGCTGGGTACCACCCAGGCCTAGTGTGTTCAATTCTTTAGCTGGCTAAGTCCTCCATCACAAAACAAGCAACATTTTCCGCTTACTGTAGTGATATTAGGAGATTTTCAAATATTGTCAGGTTATTCGTAATCCAGGAATGTTTGTCTTTCTTTTAAAAATAAATCAAAATGATGGTGCACAATTCATGAGTCACATAATTTCTGATTGGAGTTATGTGATACTAATGTAAGTCATTTAGGTTAATTTTAAGTAGATTAGTTCTGTTTGAGGGCTGCGAGAGTGATGTACAATTATTTTTCGTGTTTAATTTGAATAATTTTTTTCTCCAGGTCCTTTGCGGACAAGTAATTTGCTGGCATACCATAGGAATTGAAAAACGGTATCTATGGCCATTTGCTTGCTTTTCTATAAGAGTGCCTTGTAGTAAAGTGAAAGCACTTCACTCGAGTAAATAGGTGACTTCGTATTCAGTGTTTTAGCTACATTTTTAGAGAGAGAATCGAACCGCTTGATTTTGTACTATGAAACAAAATGGGCAGTTTGTCCGGGGCGTTCCGTCAGCGACCTTGGGTCCTGGTCACCAGACAAATGTCCGCTTGTAGCAAGGGTAGTCCCAGTGAGCTTGCTACTCGAAGTATAGCTTCTGTTGGTTGTTCGCCAGGTTGCAACTCCACACCCGCCATCGCCACACTGTCGAAGAGCTTCAAGTTTCAAGCTTCTTTTGTTCTTCAAGTTCTGCAAGTCTACATTCCAGGCTAGAGATTCTGGTGATTTCTTATCGTCCTCTTCTCGTAAGTATTTAGATTTTTTATGAAGTTCTTGCAATTGTTTGAATTATGGGAGCAGGTATTTATACTGGTTACAGATAAAATCACTGCTTTTTTTAATTGGTTGATTTTCTCTTTGAATATTTTTTTTCATTTCAGCTATTTTATTATCTTGGTGAGAAGACAATATAATATATCAGCTTCTGTACCAGATGTTGTTGATTCAGATGCAACAGAACTGGGACGACTTTTGCATTTTGGGCATTTCCAAATAAGTTGGTTTTTAACCGCTGTTTTTTTAAAATTTGTTTCTGATATATTTTAACATAGCGCATTTAAGCGCAAGTTCACTTTTGTTCATAGTTGAAGTTTATACAGCCTTCACAATTCACTGTTTGTTCGTTTTTTGTTTGTTTTGGGGATGTTTTATTTGAGCCTATTGGTGGGCAAATTACGCAACACCTTTACTAGGTTCTGTTACTTACCCCTTTTTGCAGGCAATTTGGTATTATTTCGTTGTTTTGACTTCATGCAATACACTGTTTCAAGTTTTTATTGTGCTGGAATTACTATTATTACATAGATACTGAATTGCATAGATTTGAGAAAGATTTTTGGTGTCCATTGCATAATCACTGTTGTATAGCTTATCTCGTTATATTACATTTGAGATGATTAACTGGGAGGATATATTTAGGTAGAATACCGGTTATGACTTTAGAGTTCAATGTATTTTCACGGATGTTTTTAGAAGTGTAAAAAGTATGGTCATGTTTACATTTTAAAAACACTAACGCAAACAATATTATCTATCACTTTCACTGTCAGTGTTATTTTTATGTTACAAAAAAACAGTCACGGATGTCATTTCCGAGTGTAAAGAATGCTTACTGGGTTACTAAAATACCGTTTTAACTTTAAACTGGTACTTTAGTCTATTATTTATGTTATTTTCCTTTTTTATATATTGTAGAAGGGTTTCCATTAAATATTATATTTATTTAATTTTATATATACGATACAACATGTTCTATTAACATAAATATAAAGCTAAAAGTAGGTAAAAAGTGTTGAAAAAAGTTTAACGAAAAAATTATATGTATAAGTACATATATTGCCTATTAAATGATATTATATAAAGGTGGGTATGGTAAGTGAGAAGAATTTCTATTTATAATTTAGTATTACTTATAATTTACTAATAAATTAACATAACAATAATAATCCTAAATGGGATAATTTGCCGATGATGCCAAACTGTACAAATCCATAAATAACCTAAAGTATTGCTTTAATTTACAAGAATGTAAGATTATATAGCTTAGCGTACACATAACCAGATATTTTTAAATAGTTTAAAGTGGTACTTCGTCATATTCAAATAATTAACAAAAAAAATGTACGTTAAATATCTGTGGCGTCGAGAAAAATCTACATTAACGAATTCATAATAAACCGCTCGACCTACTTAGTACCTACTCCCGAATTATGTACCTGCAGTCAAAATAGCATCGTAAACAAAGCAATGTACTTACTAAAAGCACCTACTTGTCTACCAGGTGACAATACGTCACAGGCCGTATTTCACATTACGAGAACTCGCCAGAAGATTCGAGTCTACCGCCTAGGCATAATTGCCGCGTCGTCGAAACTTCGTGAAACACACAGACTGTGCGAGCGCCTAGGATTTAGTTGCCATCCATCTACCTACTGTTGCCGTCGGCCGTGTAGTATAAATAAGCCCGACGCAGCGAGTCAGTCAGTAAGTTAACTATCAGCCGTCAGTCAACGAGGCTCCACGAGTGATCACCCACGATCCTCTTACTAGCGCGAAGAACAACGTACCCGGCTTCGCCCGTACCATCATGGACTCTATTGTGACATCATCATAGCGCCTTGTCCAGATCGTCGTTCCTGGCAAGCGCTACTCGGATTACAAGCGCCCTGGTTCCAGTATCTCTGACCAGCGCTTCTTCCACGCCATCATGACCACCACAAGGACATGCAGCATCCTCGCTGGTCTACGCCGCTCCCGCTCAACTGCCTACAAGGTCCGCCGCACCTTCGGCACTTCCCGTCAGCACTGGAGTATTGATTCCCCAGATCGCCAGTGCCTGACAGTCATCGAGTCCGGTCTCAGCGCGCCGTCGCCAACTACCGCCTGGACCACAACACCGCAGCAACCGGAGTATTCAAAATTTGTCCTACATCATCTCCTCGTCACGGCAACTGACTCAATAAACACTGCGACCTTCACCACACGCCTTTTATTCCGTGCCTCACCATTGATCCCCAAATATCTATTAAATGAAAACAAAATTGTAACCAGCTCCAGTATGCGCGATCGTGGTGTGATTCTCGGTAATAAGTTACAATATAAATGTAATGTTAGTGAAATCAAAAACAAATCATTTTTTCTCCGCTAGAGGTCTATTCCCTGTTGCTAGATTAAATTTCAAACAAAGCGAAATCGGTCGGGTAGTTTTTGAATCTATAGGGCACACACATACGAACATTTATAAATAAAATTAAATTGATATTTAAAAAAAAAAAAACGAAAATGCAAAGGAACCAAGCGTAAATATTTGGTTTTAACATCAAATTACAATGTAATGTGGTCCTTATGTATATAAACATTTGATTTTATAAATATCAGTTGTATTATATTTTCTTCTAACCATTAACGTTAAATTACATAAAGAACCGACAAAATAAATAGATGTCTGGGTCGGTTCTGGTGGCACGAGAGCACAACAAACACGGCGAACCACAATCAACGCCATCCCAATATGAGATGCAAACTCCTTTGTGTTTTTCGAAAGACTGACAGGAAAGCTATTCGCCGAAACCGGTTAAGATTCAGTTTGTAGACGCAAAAAAATACGTCCCAATATGTGAAATAGCAGCTCGCAGGCAGTTCGGCTTGACTATGTATACGTAGCATAATATGTCTCGACACCATTTATGTAGTACGAGATTTAGCATTAACGATTTACATTTTATTTTATTTATTATTTTATTTTATTAACGCCTAGAAGGCTTTTACATATACATGTTATGGGTTTTGTTGTTCAGTAGCATTATAAAATATTTTAATTACATAGCATAATAAATTGAGTATGAACTTACATAACAATGTGTAGGGTTATTGTTATGGTGTTATTATTTTATAAACATAAGCAAGCAAAGTTTATTGTACAAAGTACGTCAGTTGAATATTTTACAGAACATAGGTTAAACTAATACATAAACTTGAGAAAAATATAACAGATATAGGTAGGTAGTTAAGTAGATACAATTCAAGTATAAAGTTACGGTGTTATAGGAATTTGGACAATGAGTTCGATAAGTTTATATAAATATAGTGTAGTTACAAGAGTACAATAATGTAAGTAGGTAATACACACAAGACAAGTAAGTTTGTTATTATTATTATAAAGATAAACACTACAGTTTGTTGTAAACCATCTTTGTAATCATCAATCTTTATTTTGCCCGATTGGGAATTTTACAAAACAAAGCTTAGTTAATGAAACAATAAAATATGCGTTTGAAAAAAAAAATATGAATCTGTTACAAACATTCTAGTATACTGTATTTTAGTTTGTATACTGATTGGTGATGATAAACATCAATTGAGCTATACTTATTACCGAGTATGTGAAGTCTTTGAATAGGTGAGTTTTGAAAATAATTGCTAGCAGATATGGGAACATGATATAGAGCGGTCTGTCGAGTGTCGCGCGTAGGTACACGGAGCGATATAAGACTCGTCAAATCAATGGCGTCCAGTCTGCCATTCGAAATTTTGAAAAGAGATACTAAGTCGCACACTGTGCGTCTCAATGATAAATCGGTTAAATTTAGTAAGTTCATGAGGAAAGTGTAATTAAGATATTCGTTTGGAATTCCTAATTTATAATTAATAAATCGCAGAAATTTATGTTGCACTCTTTCAATTTTTAATTGGTGAATCTTATAAAATGGAGTCCAGATTGTTGAGTTATACTCTAGATTACTTCTAACTAAACCAGTGAATAGCAGTTTGAAGGAATTTATTAATTTAAAATCTTTCGCTGTCCTTAATATAAAACCCAAACATTTCATGGCCTTGTTGGTTATTTCGTTTATATGAGGAACAAATGTTAGTTGCCTGTCAAAAATAATACCAAGATCCTTAATACTCTCAACTCTTTTTAGGAAAATGTTGTTGATGCTATATTGATGCGTAATGGGATTTTTGATTCGGGCAAAAGTTATCGTTTGACATTTATCAATATTGAGAAATAGTTCATTGTGGGTGCACCACTCTTGTAGCCTCACAAGATTAAATTGTAGTACGTAACAGTCATGAATATTTGTAATGGTTTTATAAATTTTGAGATCATCTGCAAATAAGAGAATCATGACTCCATCAAAAACCGTAGTTATATCATTGATAAACAATAAAAATAGTACTGGTCCTAAATGAGACCCCTGTGGGACGCCGGTAAAGACTTCGAACTGGTGTGAATAGTGTGAGTTGAGTTTAACACATATTTTTCTTTTATGCAGATAACTCTCGAACCATCTCAAAATATTCCCTGTTATTCCAAGGGCACTAAGTTTATGTATGAGAATTTTATGTGAGACTTTGTCGAATGCCTTACTAAAGTCAGTATACACTACGTCTGTTTGAAGACGCTTTTGCATTGTATTAAATAGGTATTCCTGATAGATCATCATGTTTGTAAAAGTAGATCTTTTTGCCATGAAACCATGTTGACGATGTGAAATAACTTTGTTAATCTCAGGCGAGAGTTTAGAAAGCAGAGCAGATTCAAATAGTTTAGGGATTGACGATTGGATACATATAGGTCTATAGTTAGAGATATCTGATCTATTTCCTTTCTTAAAGATTGGAAATAGAAAACTGGTTTTCCATTTTTGTGGAAAGGTACCAATTTTTAGAGACAAGTTAAAAAGTTAGTTAGAGGTAATGTTAAAACTGATAAGCATTTTGATAAGAAAATTGGAGGAATGTTATCGGGACCAGCCGATTTATTAATATCAAGGGATTTTAATTTAGTTCTAATATCGCTTTCTTTGAATATACATTGGCTAAAATCGATCTTGTTGTCATTGTTAGCTGTAGTTGTATCGAATAATGGAGAGTTGTTTGCAGTATCATAGACTTTGCTGAAAAATTCAGCAAACAGATTGACGACTTCTTGGGGGGTATCGGCCATTTTATTATCTAAATACATGTTTGACGGAATACTAGAGTCATTATTATTGAGCATGTTCGCAAATTTATAAATGTTCTGAGGATTAGCTGCTGCCAATTCTTCGCAGTTTTCGATACACCTTTTGTAACATAACTTGGACATATTTTTAGTTGTCTTTCTTAGTTCACAAAATTTTACATAATCTTTAGGATCACGTGACGATTTATAAACTTTATGAGCAATTTTTTTGTCTCTAATTATTTTAATAAGGTCGTTGCTAAACCATTTTGGGTAGTTGTGCACAGTGATTTTAGTGACGGGTACAAACAATTCAATTGCATTATTTAAAATTAAGTAAAATTTGTCTACCATTTTTTTTATTTTTTTTTTTATTTATTGAATTTTTTTTTTTATACATACATGGTTACATAAAATATTGAAAAATGTATAAAAAATATTGAAATAAATGTACATAATTAAAAAAAATCCCACGAAGGCGAAGCCTGAGTGTGGGTATTATAAGTATTTTTATCTTATTTCTATGGTTTAAGTGAAGATACAATATTAAATATAAATTTAAGTTATTTTAAAAGAGTTACTGTAGAGATACAATACAAGAAACTAAATCATGTAACATGTAAAAGTTTTAAAATAACACAAAAAATAAGGTAAATACTAGTTTTTGAAGACATCTTAAAAAGTGAATTAGCAGACAAAGCATTACAAACAATAAAATATATCCGCTGTTTTGTATGTATGTGAAATAATAAAAAATAATGCATACATTGATATAAATGTTACAGATAGCTTTGCTAAAACTTATAAGAAAAAAATATCTAGTTCAGTGTTTTTTAGCCAAGATTTGATGTACTTTTTAAAAGATTGAAGGTTTACACACGTGTCCCTTTTAAAGGTTGTACATAAAGAATTATACATTTTTGGAGCAATAAAACTAATATGCCTTTGGGCCAACCTGGTTTTGCAGTGAGGCACAGCATGTTCACAAGCGCCATGTCGTTGGCTGGCACGATTTGAATTTTTAATAAAGTTGTTTGGTCGCGTATAAATAAATTTAAGACATTGAGCACTATAAGTCTGCTTAAGGTCCAAAATTTCAGTTTCTTGGAACAATTGTTTAGAGGGATAGGATTTAGTCTTTTGGTACATTATCTTAATAATTGATTTTTGTGCAATTTCTAGTGGTTTTACATGATTGTTGAAAGTTCCGCCCCAGCCAATTATTCCATAGGAAAGAGATGAATGAACTAGTGAGTCATAAACTAGTTTCATGGTTTTTATATTTACTACATTACTCATTCTTTTAAAAATATATTTTAGGTATCTCAATTTGTTAACAGTTTTTTCAATATGGCTGGTCCATTTAAGTTGACAATCTATAGTTACACCTAAATACTTAATAAGTTTTCCAGATTTCATCTCCTCACAGTTACAGAATGTGTTTGGGTTACAATTTACGTTATGAAACTTCAAATTAAGATTGGTTTTAGGAGCCGACTTCTGTGTGTTATAGAAAGGAATACAAATAGTTTTATCATAATTTAGGGTAAGTAGGTTTCTATCTAGCCACTCTTTAACAATAGTAATACATTTGTTAGCTTTATTAGTAGCATCTTCCCATGATTTTCCTTGGACTGTTATTGCAGTATCGTCAGCAAATGAGAAAATTTTACCAGGTATTTTAATATTACATAAGTCATTTATATATATTAGAAAGAGTAACGGCCCCAATACAGTTCCTTGTGGTACACCATGTTTTACTAAATCAAAATTGCTCAAATATGTTCCAATTTTTGTGCATTGTTGGCGATTCAATATATAATTTTGTAACAGCATGAGACATTTGTGTTGAATTCCAATGTTGGATATTTTCTTTAAGAGAGTTCTATGGTTGACTGTGTCAAAGGCTTTCTTTAAATCTAAAAAAATGGTTAAAGTTTTGATGTTTGAGTCCAGGTTAGAATAAATGTTTTTGGTTAAATTAAATATAGCATCATCAGTACCTAGTTTAGTTCTAAAGCCATATTGGTTAGGTGAAAGGAGTGATTACATTTAGGTTTTCTTCAAAGTCAAGAAAGTTCCAGTCAGTAGACAATAGAAGATTTGTGATTTGCTTAAAATCAGCTTTGAAAAAGTTTAATTTTGTTGATGGAGATGGATTTTTTTCTATTTTTGAACTGTAGCATTCGATCGTTAAAGGAGGGTGATACTTGTCGATTGGGAGAATATCTTCAGCAGATGCGGATACTTTTACAGAAGAAGAATTGGAAAACACTAGATCGAGAAGACGAGCGTTAACATTGTAGACATAGTTTAACTGCCGGAGACTTAAAAAATTTGACATCTCGATTATATCATGGGAACCATGATTGATGTTGTCCGTGCATGAAGTTTTATTGTTTTCTGTGTCCCACGTTACATTAGGTAGATTGTAGTCTCCTGTTAATATCAAAGTGGCATCTGGAAATTTTCTTCGTATTGTCTCAGCTTCGAGGTAGTGGTCTTTGTATAATTGAGCATCAGAAGAAGGGGGTATATATAAGCAGCCAACAATAATTTTTTTCCTTATTGGTAGACACCATGATGAATAGTTGTTCCAGATGAGTGTAGATGCATTTGAGTTTTCTTGAGTTGAATTTCTTATTTACGGATATTAACACACCACCTCCTCTAGTTTTATTGCTATTGCTTCTATCTTGTCTGTACACTGTGTGTTCAAAGAAACCCAATTCCGTAGTATCAATGTTTTTGTTCAGCCATGTCTCAGTGAAAGCGTAAGAATCGTAATCCAGAGTAGGTAAGGTTGATTTCAGGTCCTGTAATTTTGTTCTCCACGTACGTTTTGATAAAATATTTTTATTTTAGTATTTAGTTTTTTGGGTTCGATTTGACTATCGACGGATTATTATTTATGTATTTTATCGTGATATCCGTTTCACCAGAAGATTTTCTATTTTCCAATTCTTTTCTTAGGTCACTCAATTGTTTCCGCTGCATAAATGACTGATCTTGGTAAATACGTATATTATTTTTTAATGCGTGTTTCTTGCTTAATAGTATTTTCGGCCATTTAGCTTCCGGAAACTCGATTTTAATTCCTCTTGGTTTATCGGCACGCCTTTGACCCAATCTGTAGATTTTCAAGTCAAGATTTAATGTTGACATATCTAAATCTGAGATTATTTTTTTCACTGACAATATGTCGCTATTTATTGATTCAGTCTGAGATAACGATGTATTCTCCGGAATATTATGAATAATCAAATTTTCATCTCTGTAACTTTGTTCTTTGATTTCGGCGAGGATATCACAGACACTCTGAGTTTGTGAAACTAAGGGGGTGCACACATTAGGGGTTGCAGTTTTAAGAGCTGTTAATTCACCCTCAAGATTCGCCATTTTAACAGCCATTTGGCCAATTGTTCCTAATATGTCATTGGTTCTAGGAATAATTTTAGCGATATGTTCTTTCGTAAATTTATTATTGGGATCCATAATCATGTTGGTCAGTAAGTTCACTGCGTCCTTTGCGAGACAAATATATGCCTGAGCATCCATATTAAGAATGGTTTTTGGAAAGAAAAAATTGTAATTATTTACTTGCAGATGTGGCTAATGGGACAGCCTAGATATCTCAGCGCACTCGGATATTCAGATATATATAGACACACAACTTACATAAATAATGTAAGTTGTTTTCAGGTCAAAAAGCTTACCAAGCTATAATTGTTGTTTTTTTTTTTTTTTTTTATTAAAACACAAATAACATTGTTTACATCACTTTATTTCGATACAAAATCTCAACATGTTTCATGAACCAAGTTCACTTCATCAGGAGCACAAGTATACTAAAGTTATAATTAAAATTAGGTCTAGAAAGAAGAGGTAGAAGGGGCAGGGAGGGGTAAGAGTGGGGGAGGGTTATTCAAAGTAGGAATTAAAATGTCATTAGACGGGAAAGACCGGGTAATTGGGAAAATATTTAAAATGGGGTTTATAAAATTTTTTTGTTTATTAATAATATCTGCTTTCATATTCACGTGTTTTCTTATTTCTAGGATTTTAAAATTATTGATTTGAGATACCTTGTAACCAGAATGTAGTATTTTAAAACCTGAATTAATATCGAAAGTATGGTCGTTATTTAATAAATGATCCGCAAATTCTGATTCACAGTTTCCTTTTAAAGCCCTAAGATGTTCTTTAATTCTGATCTCAAAGTTTCTTTTAGTTTTTCCTATATAAAAGGAATTACAATCATTACAGTTGAGTTTATAAACACATTATTATCAACTGTAATGATTGTAATTCCTTTTATATAGGAAAAACTAATAGAAACTTTGAGATCAGAATTAAAGAACATCTTAGGGCTTTAAAGGGAAACTGTGAATCAGAATTTGCGGATCATTTATTAAATAACGACCATACTTTCGATATTAATTCAGGTTTTAAAATACTACATTCTGGTTACAAGGTATCTCAAATCAATAATTTTGAAATCCTAGAAATAAGAAAACACGTGAATATGAAAGCAGATATTATTGATAAACAAAAAATTTTTATAAACCCCATTTTAAATATTTTCCCAATTACCCGGTCTTTCCCGTCTAATGACATTTTAATTCCTACTTTGAATAACCCTCCCCCACTCTTACCCCTCCCTGCCCCTTCTACCTCTTCTTTCTAGACCTAATTTTAATTATAACTTTAGTATACTTGTGCTCCTGATGAAGTGAACTTGGTTCATGAAACATGTTGAGATTTTGTATCGAAATAAAGTGATGTAAACAATGTTATTTGTGTTTTAATAAAAAATAAATAATGCCATCACAAAGTGAAAAGCAGTTAGAAGAAGTTTTCTTCGAAAAATTATAATTGTTGAATGAAAAATACTGGTACACATATTAAATTATTTGGCGGATTTATAATAAGCCGATGTAGTGTAATGGTAGAGCAACTGACCAGCAATTAGAAGGCTGTGAGTTCAAATTTATGCAAGATAAACGGAGACTAGAGGCTTTTGAGATGTGGTCCTATAGAAGACTGTTAGGAATTTCCTGGAGAGACCATGTTACAAATGAGGAGGTTCTCCAAAGAATCGAAGGAGGAAGGCACCTGCTCAGAACCTTGTCCGAAAGGCGTGCAAGATGGATCGGCCATGTTATACGACAAGAAGGCCTCTTGCATGTCATAATAGAGGGTATGACCGAGGGGACCAACTCTAGGGGACGCCCACGCCGAAAGTACCTGGAGGACCTGCTGGTGGACGTGCGCTGCTCATCATATGCAGAAGTCAAAAGAGCCGCACAAGACAGGGAAGAATGGAAGAGGATATTGGATAAAATTGCTGCAAACCAATCCCAGGATTGAAACCAGAGAGAGAGAGTTCAATTCCCGTTGGCGGTATCTATTTTTTAACATGCGGATCATAGACATATGAATATTAGTAGACCTGCCCTAAGTGATTAAAAGCGTATTATTCCCCACTCCCCATACCGGTTCCATTGGAGCCGGCTGTGCTCGCGTATGGCCTCAAGTGAATTTAGAAAACGTGACGTCATCATTCTTGTGCGAACTATGGTCGAGGCATCATCGGTTCATTTTACGAAATAACACGGCAAAATGGTGGCTTGTGGTATCAAAACTTGTAAAAATAGATGTGAAAAAGAGAATAAACCCAATTGTCGTATTACATTCCATATATAAGCATTATTTTACTTTATTTTAAGCATATTCACATCGTATAATATGGATCAGTTGTAGAAACATATACTATCACATCGAGATACGTCTGAACACAAAGCTGGTTGGTTGCTGGGAAGTAAATTATGAAAATTTATAAAAGTGTCTTAACTAAATACGTAAACGAAATATTCGACTCTGAAAATAGAAGAAATTTATTTTGCCGAATTTGGACTTCGCAAATTTGTTCATAACGTGGCGAGTAATTTGCGCTCACATGTAAAAATGTCTATTCATTCAAAAGCAGATTTTACTTTTAAGAACTAAATGGTGATATTATAATGCGAGATGCCTATATACTGTCAGATTGATTTATTGACGAATCACAGTCAGCTTTACCCCCTTCGTTCTTCAACAGTTGATTTTACCCCTCATCTTTAATTTCTAGTCTATATATTCATATGTCTGTGATGCGGATAGTTTTTTTTTACGGTAGGAACCTATTACTTTTTCGATCCATTTTGTGCAATTATTATGCTGACTCACGGCAACTTTCTGATATTAGAAATTATTGGTCATCAAAGGGGCTGAATCTCGACCGTGAAAAATAACATTATTCGTATGTTTGATTCTTTGTGTTTTAGTAATAAATTTTTTTTCGTTTACTATCGTGGTGATGTGCATAATAAATCTCGTAATTTAATCTTTTTTTCTATTTCACACACAATGCAGAACATTTATTTTTTCTCGTAGTGTGGGATTTATGTCAAACCTTTGAAAGTTTCATTTTATTTTCTGGAGCGTTTCTTACAAGAGGCGCTTTCTTTGGCTGGAGTTGTACACCGCAGTGCTGATAACAATACAAATTAATTACTTTGTCCTATGCAATTGTCGTATTCTCGTTAGATGACGAGTTTACTGCAACAGAACTTAGCTTTGATTTAACAAGGTTCGCTTTGTCATTTTAAACTTGAATTACAAACCGTATTTTATATGCGCTTATTGCAAATCTTCCTTAATTTGGCTTTTTTTTATCTTGCAGTTCTCTCTCGTAGCTGAAGTTGACCATCATCAGGGTAATCATCAACCCGGTTATTAATGCCCGGAACATCACGTAAGACTTAAATCTAAGGCTCTTATAATTAATAATAATATTTAGATTATTTGTAGAGCGCCTTTTTTGTGCTAAATCACCTCAAGGGCGCTGTACAAATTGATTGTATTAGTCATGCCGTCACGTCGTGAATTATTTTGGTAGAGATTGGAGTGCTCTTTCTTTAATATAATTAAATTTCTTTTCATTTAAGTAATTACTTCTAACTACAGGGTTTTCCAATAAGAGGTGTTATTTTGATATTCAATCGTAGAAGATCAATGGTTTCGTTGCTTGTGTGGCGCGTAGCGCCGTTTTGTTGAAAATAAACGTTGTCTAGATTAATACCATCCAATTCCGGCCATAAAAAAATAATTAATCATCTCTCGATAGCGCAATTCATTCACCGTAACTGTTGCTCCAATCTCATTTTCAAAAAAGTAAAGTCCAATGACTCCGCTGGACCATAAACCGCACCAAACAGTCCCAAGTTGAAGATAAAAACGCTTTTCAACAATAACTCTTGGGTTTTCCGAGCCCCAAATGCGACAATTTTGCTTGTTGACGAAGCCACCGAGGTGGAAATGGGCCTCATCACTCAAGATGATTTTAATATTTTCGATGCGTTTATTAAGGGTGTATCGTTCCATTTTTATTAATGACGTAGTTTTTACTTGTCAAATGTCAAAAAATGACAGCTTCAAAAGTAATATCTACCGAAATAGCGGGCCATTCAAAATAACACCTCTTATTGGAAAACCCTATATTATATTTTAAAGTTGTTCCAGTGGTAGGTACATACTCAGTACCTACTCTCTTCCCGGTAGATCGAAATGAAAAAAGTAATTTTTCTGTCACGACGTTTGTTTGCTTCTGCCGACTGTGGAGCAGGAGTTCAAAAATCCACGCTTGATTTTTGTACATAAATAAATAGAGATACCGTGAATAGAGATACCGTGAACAAAGATACCGTTGTAATTGAGAAACGCCATATAATCCGACGTATTGGAAAGTACCGAGTACTTACCTATCTTAATCCGCCGAGAGATACCGCCGTTAAACATGATTTGACCGGTCGGTGGCTGAGTTAACATCGCGTTTGAGTCCACAGGCGTAGTGTATTCAATTCCTCAGCTTCAAGTCCTCTATCACAACATGTGTTGACTCGACCTCCTAATTGTCCTAACTCGCTTGAATGAGGTTTTTATACCTCTTTCTCTCCAGCGTTCAGTTCGCTTTTGCAAAATGATATCGTGCTGAGCCTAGCTAACTCTGAATATCCCCCGCCCCTGTGATATTGCACACAGTAAAATAAGGCCTTCGCTTTGGGGTTGATCTACAATAAATCCCTTAACTTCACGTTGTGTGGATTGTTAATTCGAAGCCCACCGTTATGGGGTGGTAGGTATTTAATGTCTCCTTTCCATGGTAACTCCCGGTTCTTTTTAGCCAAAGTGTGGGGAAAACGTCCATCGACCCTCAACGAGTTCTACAAGAAACGAGTACGTGTCTCACCTAACTTTCGAATACTGGACCCTATTACTAATTGACCTAATAGTTTCTATCATATCTCTACAATTTCCTTGTATCCCCGTCCTTACCTAATGTCCCCGTGTTTATAAATTCTAGATTGTGACATAGGACCGTACCCCCCTCCCTCCCTTTGTGTACGTGCTATTAAACCCTTCGTTGAATAGGGTGTTGTTTCCGCATAAGTACTGGGACTCCCTCGTCAACCTCTGTAATGGTGTAATGAAACTATATAGATGGATTTAGCTGTGGCTAGTAAACTTTGGGTGTTGCGGATGGAAGTGGAAACGAGAGAAAAAGGAGATGGGGACGGATTGAATGACGAGAAAAGGTTTTCTTTTGCAAACTGGGTCGGCACCTCACTGCCCCAAATGAAATGGTCGCTATTCTTCCAAATGCAAAACCCCAAGAACCAATACGTGTCTGGCTTTCCCCGAGGTCTGGTCTAACTTCTTCTTATAGTCGCCCTGACACCTCCGGACCGCTCACGTCAGAGGGAGAGGTAATGCACCTGTTGGAATATCCCAAATATCCCCGCCCCGCTTCCTCCGACGGACTACGTTACTGACTGTAAAAGGGGGATTTCATTGCCTCCCTTGTCATGATGCTAAACGCGTGCATGTTTCAAGTAGGTTTGTTCTGGTGGGGCTTTCAACGTCCACTAGCCGCCAGGCCTACTATCCACCTCACGAAGGCTGCTGCAAAGGATCTCGAGGGATTTCCAGTCGAGTTGCATCAACCTCCGGGTAAACCCCGCTTTAGTATGTGTTCGTCCTCCGATTTTGAACCCTCGTTCATCACGCCGACGTCCTCTCCACGCGATTTTGAAAGACTTGGAGCCCGTTCAATTAAACGCCTTCGCAGCGAACCAAGGCCCAAACATTCCAACTCGACATTAATTTTCATACTGCCTCTCGTGTCCTCTCACCCGACCCGGCTCCGCGAAAAGGGATGACCTTCCGAACTCTTCGTGATTCTTCATACAACGTTGACGCCCCGAAATCGCGTGATGAGGAAAGTAGAAAATCTTCTGAGCCAAGGAAGTTGTGTGCTTTCCCAAGACAGCTTACGGACAACATACCCCAACGGCGAGTTCTAAGCCGAGGCCAAAGGTATTTAGGAATTTGTTAGTGAACATATAAGGTTATACAAATATTATTAATTTTATTTTTTTTATTTGTTTTGAGCATGAGTTGGTTGCAGCTAGTCGCTTCCATGTTGATTTGAGGTGCCTCTGCGCGGCTGCCAACTCGGTAGAATGTACGACTTTTGTCGTCAGACACGATCGTCAAGTGATTTATGGGGGTCCCTTTTCTTCCTTTTGGGCCGTGCGTCGACACTAACTGCTTACAAATAAGTGGGTCATTGGCCTCGTGCTAAACACAGCTGTTAGAAGCAAGCAAACAGTTCTAAATGTGATATTATCTTATCAGTACCGCAGTCCTGTCTGAGCTGCTGGTTGCAGCCCCATCTTCGCCGCAATTTTAACGTTCTGGAAATATATATTCATGCAAGGTCACTTACCCAAAATCGTAATATTACCAGTCCAGTCGGGATATCGACGACATGTACATTAATCCACGTCCAGGAACTCATGAGGTAGGAATGGGTAAAAGCCCCTAAACCATTAAGGATTCGTATTAAATTCGAAACCGATTTTCTATGTCACCCGTCTACTCGCCAGTAGAAACTATAACCATATTGAATCTAATTTTTCTAGCTAAAATCCCTACTTCCATACCCCACCCCGTGGATAGCACATAAATTACCGGATACTAGATTTCGGAATGTTTAAGCGTTTTTTTCTTTCAATAGAAGGTCTCTTCTTTTTCTAACTGTAAATTGATAGTTGACATGCATAGGTATTTGTTGGCCTCCACTGTACCTAGTCTAGATGTCTCTCCCTATCGACTATCCCAGAGTATCTAAGTAAGTATTTGCCGAGATCTACCCTGTTTTTATTTCCCGTAAGCAACTCTCGAAGGTTATTAGCTAGTCTTTCGTTACCCCTTTGAGTATGAGCGTGTAAAACACGGGAGTAACTTCAGCCGTGTTTCATTGCGAACTATCGATAATTTGTACAGCGCCGATCTCCTATGGAGGGTCACCGACCCCCTCCCCCTCCCTAGAACCTTTCTATATATTATTTGCCACGTTCACTTCGATTTTTTCACTAAATTATTATATCGTGTAAACCGTTAAAATCCTTCCCGTGCTCGCAAGGAAAAACACTGTCTCTTCAATTTCACAATAAATTTGGAACTTTGACTTAGCCGTTTTCGTCTGGTCATTTGATAATTATTATGGTTCTCTATTTTTTCCTCCTCTAATGGCACACGCGTTATTATTAAACATTACTGCAGTCGAGTTTCATCGTTTTATATTAGTCTAAACCAAGAGACTCCAACCCGTGAATTTAGTATCGTCTAATTATGAGTTGACCCTTTTTTTGGTTGAATCTAATTAAATTTTAAAACACTTCAATTATTTCAATTAATATTAAAACCACAACTTCACTATATTTAAAACTCTATCAGTTTAGTTTAAAGATAGCACATAAAACTGTCGCGACGTAAAGTTCTCGAAGACCGACTCCAACCAAGTTAAAACGAAAAAAGCCCTGATTTCCTCCAAACAACGTTATTTAATAATGTTTTTTCGAATAAATCGACTTAAAATTTGTGCGACTTTCGCCTTTATGAATTCGAGGTTTCACTTCCCGTTAAGTTTAGAATTGCATAATCCCGTTTCAGGGTTTTTGGTTACCAACCTGTCGAGGCGGGTGCAGGCGCGTACTCGGTGGTCTGACCTCCGAGCGCCCTCCCGTAAATGATATACGGCGATGTAGATTATTGCGTAAAATTATTTGATTATTTTTTCTCGTACACGTGTTGTGTCCGTAATATTGGTTGATTTCCGGCCTATAGACTAGGTGTAGCTTATTTCTATATCGTTGTCTTTGAAATCTTTCCGAGGAATTCGCTATTGATATCAATAATATAATCGATAAATTATCCTAACTAACGGAAGCTTTTCACCTATTATGTCCAGCGCTTGCGCAATACAGTATCCTTCCTTGTGTGCTGCCTTCTAGCACTTGATCGGTGTCTACACGATCCGTGGGTGATCCCAGGACACATATACCTTCCTCTCGGTGATGACATACGTAGGCATTCGTTCCAAAATTTGATTCGACACGTTTTTGTAATTTCGCCTACCTGTTTTGACTCTTTTCGTGATATCCGCCGCATCTCTTCTGGTAATCTTTCGTAACCCATCGCTGTCCACTACCCGAGTCGTTGAAACCTCTTCCATTATGAGCTAAACTACCTTTCGGGTTTCTTTTCGATTCCCGGTCCTTTCTTTTTCGGTGGTCTACGCCCAGTACATCCCTGTTTTTACAGTTTTTTGCGTCTAGTTTTAGCCCAACCCATATACTCTTTTCTCGCTTCATCTAGGAATTTCAATATATTATCCTCGTAACTTTGTTTACGCCCAAAAAATGTCGTAAAATTTTGATCGTTAATCAAAGACTTCGTGACCCATTAACTTTTATGTCTTTTCTTAATTACCCAACTTGCATCTCCCCCGTGTTAATATAATTAAGCAATTTCGGCCAAACGTCCTATAAGTTAAAATTTGTGTTCACTGTGGCCACTTGAAAGAGCACTCAGAAGTTCAGCGAACGTAAACAATTCTCTCTACGAGGATCAACTCGTAATATGTCTTCTGGACCAAAACATTCTAAAACACCCTCTTCTTTCACCAAACCGTCACCCCCTTTTTTCGTTATCGATGGTTGGGTATCGCTTCGTTTCTGCCTTAGAATGCAAATTTATCGTCGAATTCCAAGTGCCTTTGCACGCATCGTGAGACCGGATCCCAAGGTTAGCTCAACAGTAAATCAACCTAGAGTGTTTCGTGTCTTTAGACCGCCCTTAGTCTCCGTGATTGGCGAAAAATTATTTAATTGATTTTGGGAATGGTCTGATTCGTTGAAACCCAACGCGCCCCTTTTCAATTATTACGTGGTTAACACCTATTACCGACGTAGGTTTCTATAATAAAGCTTCTAGGATGTCCCAAAGATGTCCATAGTCTGTTCGTCTCTCCCTATTCTCTGAACGTATTTTAATTTATGAAAAAAAAAATTCTTTACGTTCTTATACCCCAAACAGGTCCATTACAAACACAAGCACATTTTCCGATTACTGTGGGAAGAGGTTTTCAAATATTGTCAAGTTATTCGTAACGCAGGAATATTTGTCTTCCTTTAAGGAGGGGCTTGGGTTAATTCGTACGAAAAAAGGCATTTTTTTGTGATTTTTTTTGTGACAACACAGTTAAATCTCTTTATCAAATCTAATAAGACAGTAAATTATGACATTTTAAGAATGTTGTATAAAATTTTCACGGAGAAATATTAAAAAACACGGCAATGGCAGCAATTATTCGGACGTGACTCAAAAAAAAGTAGAATGGCGGTGCCCCTCATAACTCGGTGCTGGGTCATCTGAAATCAAAAAATCAAAGTTCATTCGTTAGATAATAGTTTTTCCCAGGTAACATTGGGAGGGTTTTTCGAAATTTTAATTTTTCACTTTTTTTGAACACTTTGAAGGGAAAAACGCTATTTTTAGTGAAAAAAATCGGCTAATTTGTTATTATAAAATAATAATTATTAACAAATTTGAAAAAACTCTCCAGTGTTACCTCGTAAATTATGTACAAAAATAGTTTTCAAAATTTAAAAAGGATCGGTGCTGTAGTTTTGAAGTTATGACAGGCACCGACTTTGAAAACGTGAGTTGTGGGAAAAACGCTATAAAGTTTTGAACACTAAAAAATCTGGTATTAATCGTTCATAAGCAAATTTTATCGACTTACCTCACACTGAATCATCAATGCCAGGTCCATAAAAGATGTTGCTATCATCCATGATGTCTAAAGCACCTTTTTGCTCCTGTCTACGACGAATCCTGCCTTCTTTAGTTTGTCTCACAGCTTCCTGCTCTGCTCGGCTTATACGTATGAAGTCAGTTGATCGCGCCCAGTCATGAGCACTTGATCCACTACTGATTTCCATGTCTTGCATGAAGGTTATTAAAGCAAAAGAACCTTCATTGAAGACACTGGCTGCCACATAAGTTGCAATTACAATGGTGACAGAGGTTCCACTCAAAATACGAAAATAGGAGCGCACGTGTACGTCTGCTCGATAGAATATTCACAGCTACACTAAATTTTATACTCTACACTGACCAAATATACAGTACAGGTATAAGGACGTTTGTACTTAAGTCGAAATTTCTATTTATAGAACTGGGGGTAAGAGTAGGTATTATATAGAGAGTGACACATCTGCCAGGTAACAATAGCGCGCTCGGGTCGGGTAGGGATTAAAATCCAATAGGTATAAAAATACTCGTAACTTCGTCAATTTTGCTCCGATCAACTTGAAATTTGAACACAATATTTTTAACATATTAAACATTTATTTTTAAAAAATTTAAAAAATGCAAAAAAAAATTTTTTAAGCCCTAGCCCCCCCTTAAAAAATATAATAATATATTATTTTTATTATTTGCAACAAGGGAACGTCCATTGTACGTGCACGAATTCATGATTTTCAACATACCAGCATACAAAAGAATCACCAAACCTGGTAAGTACCGAAATCTTGCGTTATTTACTCTGTGTGTTGGTCGGAGCGTCCTGATCCGACCGAATTACTCTAGAACAGAGAGAGTATCTAACTCATTTCTGTGCTCCATTACGTTGACGCTACCTAGAACGTCATCGTAAAGTAATTATTCTAAAATAGAATTATATAACTTGTAGATTCTGGAAATTCATAAAATATAAAGGTCGCAGCGAAAACATCGAATTTTATCCCTTTTAATGTTTAAAATGTAAGATTTACGAGAGCTATAACATCTCGATATTGCTTGGGTTTTGTTTCCAGCCGATTTCCGGTGCTCGGTGTGAGTGTAATGTAGCTAAAGAGCAAACACCTATTTAATGTTTACGTACATCAAAAACCTTTTAAAAGCATGTTAAAACACGAAAAGTCACCATAAAGACTAATGTTTGATATAACTCGGTCAGAGACATATTGACAATGGCTCAATTGTTGGCGGCATGCTTTTAACCGCAGTAATCCCTCCCCTCTGAGCTTTCCCGCGGAGCTTTAGTCGGAACAAATGGTAAGTGATTTGCCGGTACGTGTTACGGCTCCTGTTCCGTTACAATTGTGAGCTTTTCACCACCTCAATTAAACCCGCCCCCTGCCGCCATCCGCCGCCCCACGATCACCTGCCCCCCTCGGAGACCTGGGCTTTTTTCAGAAACGGAAACGAAAGGGATTAATTGATACAGTTTATTATACGATACCTCCGACTGCGCTTAATTGCTTCCCAAGAATTTTATCAAAGATTTGTTGATTTGCGGAATTAACTCGACGGTGGCCTTACTTTTACTTAATTACTTTAATTAGTCGGATAGCGTACGTTTTCGTATGATTTACTATGTAGCTTGTTCTAGGAAGGTACCTAGACAATTAAATTTTTAATGATTTCTCTGTATTTCGCAACGTGTGCGCCTGCCAGCGGCGTCCTGTGGTATTTTTGTTGTTAATAATTCTTACCTATTTCGTTTGAATTCCGGGAAGCACGACCTTATTTCTTGCTATTTTGGTTTGGGTGTAACCTTATGCTATACCTTTAAACAAATTTAACGTATTAGCAAGAGTGTATAGGAAATAATCATGTATTTGGATTAATTATACATATTGTATACTACGATTTGCAGGAATCAAAACACTCCTTGTTTAGCTAATATGATGGTACAAACACTGTAATGCTGTCCGATATGTTGGCGATAGAAGTAAGAAGTGCAACATGACAAAAATAATCACGTTAATAGGTTTGGCCGTAAAAAAAAGTACAGCTGGACACAGATTTCTAGGTCTTAACTATCGGTATGTTCAATTATGCTTCAAAATTGAATATTCATTAACTTACTAATTATCTAACTATCACGCCATTTCCCTAAACGAGTAGGTAGAGTGGATACTCCTTGCTTCATACATATGCATTCATACCCTTCGGTTAGTCTGACTTTTAACATGGCCCAACTCGCGTATTTTGGTCACTTAATCGTGCCATGTCTTCCTCGGGCGTTCCCGACTACTTCTACCATTTAAATTTGGTTCATATATTCTCATTAAACTCTTTTCTTTGTTCATTTTCTCTACTTGCCCAAACCATATATGCGTCCCTTTCTTAATCTTAATTATTGTGCTGACATTCCAGCCTTGTATTATTTCTGATAATATTTGTGTGGCTTGCTTATAAAAATATAATTTTTGCATTATTTCATGAAGCTTTTTTAAAATTGCTCTATTTTAAGAAGTTTTCATTTTAAGAAAAGGGTTTTTCTAAACCTGAAAAATGCAATTTAAATTCTGAAAATTTATTTAGGACGGGTTGTTTCGGAGAATTTGAACAATTCATCAAATTTCAACGTTCATTTTTAAGTACTGTGAAAGATTTTTTCAAGTTCTGTTTTTATTTTAGTTTTGTCAAGCAACTAGCCTACAATTATATAGTAACAGAACTTGAATAGGACTTTTACAGAACCCGAAAATGAACGTTGAAATTTGATGAATTGTTCAAATTCTTTGAAACAACCCGTCCTTAGTCATTTAATATCAACGGTACATATAAATATACTATAAACAGTTATTGCGCGTCAAAGTAAATGCAAGCTACTTAAAATTATAAAATTAATTTAAACAATTAAATGTGGCATTACTTCGTATAATGACATAATAAAGTATAAAATTAATACAATCGCTTTAAGGTTATAACATAAAAGAGAAATACATTAAAAATAAGGGTAGACTTAGATTAAATTAATATTTATTTAAAAATTATGATAAATCTACCTCCTCGTACCTTCCGTGCAGATAGATCCGCCGCCTCTGCTGTTTTATTACCAACTTCATGTAAACTAAACAGGATTTTGGAACAAGTAGCTCTCGTAGGTATTTTCAATTCAATGAGTTAAGTAAATCAGGGCTGTCTATACTACCATTTACAATTATAAACATAAATACTAAGCCGAATATAATAAACCCGATTTCGATACGAAATCACAAGAATATATAGATCTAAAACTCACACTCACCCTTTTAGAAAAAAGCCACGCATTTATTTAAATATATATTATTTTAATAAATCCATACATTGCATATTCTGTCAAATTAAACGGGAAAATTAGTGGCAAAGGTTAAAGTTATTTTAGATATATTTATTTTTACCTGCGAAAGTTTGTTTGTCTTCTTGTTTTCTATTCTCGGCTCGTTAATAAAATAATTAATTAGATCGTTTATAGACCGAAACGGAAACCATATTAGTGAGTCGATAATTTGATAAAAGGTACTCGTACAATGTCGTGTTTTTACTCTGTAAACTGTTGAGCATGCCTAAGTTACTACATCAAGATAAATACACCGTTTGAAATAAAATGTCAACATGATTTAAGGACGCTCTGAATTGCTATGTGTTGTTTTTTCAATGCTTTCGGCAGAGTGTAGATATTTATTATTTAGAAGGTAAATAGTATTTGTGGATCAATTCTCCCCATAAACCTTTCTCGCCGTGTATCCGAGTGCCGTGTATTCGAGTGTAATACGGCGATGAATCAGGGAGGAAATATTAAGATTGATGCTAAATCACAGGTATTATAATGTACTATCATCTGTGAGTACGCCTTACTTTTGTTTAATGTGCGTGATTTTCCTGGTAGTTTTCCAGGCTTTTCTTTCCTCCCCACGGGCTGTTGAAATCAGGTTTGGGTAATGGAAAGATTAGTTGTTTCAAATACAGCGGCAGTTAAAAAGAAATACTAAACGTATTAAACCTACAACTGTAGTTGCCTGGGTTTGCAATTACAGAGAATGATAAAGCTTACAAACGGATTCGTCTCTTATTTAAAACACAAACTACCATATGCTGTACTACCCTTCTAGGCTCGAAAATTAAACGATAGTTTTTTAGTACGTTTAAAATATATGGAATAAAAACACGGCGTATTATTTTTTTATGGTTGTTTAAGCAGTGGACTTTTTATAACATAATCAATTATTCTTTGGCAATGAGTTTTATAAAGGTATAAGGGTACTTACGGAGGTGGAGGAACATTCACCTGTTGGGATGCACTTGGATTGCACTGTAGTTTTAGTATTAGCAAAACTTTATTATTGCTATTGATGCGTTAAGATGATTGTAATTGCTATGCGATGCGTTTTTGGGTAATAATGTTCACCTCGCGTCACTGCTGTTGGTTTTTGACTGACTCCCGGACAAAGAGGAGAGGTATGAAGGAGAGGAAAACGGGGTTCAGGAACAAAATTCATTGCCATAAACAATTCTCAATGACACGACAATGAGCCATTATTTGGCGCAAAAAATGGTAGTAATAATATTTCAAAGCTCCATAGCTCATAAAGGTTATAAATTTACAATCTGAACATTATAGATGAACGGTCTTGCTAAAAAATGTCGTAAAAAATTTATTCAATTGATAAACAAACATGTATATGAAAACCTTACTAATTGAAGCGCAAAATAAAAACCGACACAAAATAAGTCTTGGAAAGATACATAAGATATTATAAATACATTGCTTATCCAGTCAAAGGGGGTTGTTTATATGTTGTGTAAACCTGAAATAATAAAAATTTGAAATCCATTTTCAGATTGTTTCTAAGGTATTTCAAATATTCTATATATTTCTTCAATTTAATGATGTTGTAAAAACAAATACTATTTTAGAATGAAGATAATTTAACTTTTTTTTATTTGAAATATACTTTAATGTTAGTAAATTGTGTAAATAATCTGGATCGCTGCCCACGATAAAACCATTTGATTCACCTTAATTATAATAAAAAAAACTGACTGCATTTGGGAATTTTTTATTTCAACTTTTTAATTACGTAATGTGAAAATTCGCTTTCGTTGTATGAGATGACAGCCATTTCAAATAATTTCTGTCAATTACTTTTAATAATTTAACTTGTGGCCGACTTCATGCGGATAAGGAAAACAATGGAACGTTATTTTGTTTACAATATTAGCGACATGGAACAAATATTTTTTACTCTACCAGCCAGTGTAAGGAACACAATTGAAACTAAAAATGTGAAATAATTAATAATATAATGAAAACAAACTTTTAATCAGAATTGCTTGAGAGTCGCACTGGTATCCTGATTTTACGTCTGTGACCGGCACTCACTATTTCAGTTTTTCTACATCTACATATATAAAAGGTTGCAAAACTACAAATATTTTCATATTTTTTTCCCGCCGAATTACGTTGTGACTCTTCAGCATTCTTATAAAACCTCCTCATTTCTAATAACTTTAAAAAACAGAAGAAAAACAATTACAAGTCATTATAATATTTTTCGCACGTCCTGCCAAGTGCCGCCGATAAGTTAATTATTTTGGACGTTTGTAAACGGAAAAACGAACAGCCAGAGATAAATGATTAACGTAAACTAAAAAAAGTAATGTAAATTAATATTCCGACAAAATAGTGCCTATTTAAAAAGCATATATTATTTATTATTATTGTGATAGTAATAATTATTTTATATAACCTAAACTAACCTAACCTATAATTACCTAACCTAACCAAACCTATAAAAACCTAACCTTACCTTACCCAACCTAACCCAACCTAACCCAACCCAACTTAACCTAACCTAACTTAACCTAACCTAACCCAAATAGTAAAAATTCTAATCACTAATATGGTTTCAGGAATATCAACATAAGAAAATTTAAAACAGAAGTTATCTCACACAACGAAAGCGAATTTTCATTTTACGTAATTAAAAATTAAGATGCTAAAATTAAAAATTTCCCAAATGCAGTCAGCTTCCTTTTATAGTAATTAAGGTAAATCAAAAAAAATATTTCTAACTATCCGTGGCCAGCAGCAATCCTGGATAATTACCGACAATTGCAATATTTTAATTTGAAACACGAAAAAAATTGAAAAAAAGCTTAACACGAATATTTTTAATCAATTTCTGAGAAAAAAAATCACACAAAACATTCCTTAATTTAAAGATTTCGCAAGATAACTGTCATTTAACTTTTTATCGCTTTAATAGAATTTAAAATGATTTAAAATTACATAAATAATTCCCAGATAATAACAAAAAAAAATAGACATTTAGATTCCATTCTGTTATCGACATAAACGTTATTTTTTTTTAAACTTTGTATTTACCCACACATGCACAAGGCATTTCTGTTATTAAGGCGAAGCACTACGTAGTAATTTAAAATTATGTGTTTTTGGTTTGAAAATTTGGTCGCCTAGAAATGTTTCAGATGCTTTAATTAAATACTGCGAGTAGAATGCAACCTGGCCTTTAAAATAATCGAGTATTATTTAGATAAGTCTTTTTATAAGCCCAGAAAAAAATAATGGATAGGCCTATGAAAACTGCTTTAAAGTTCAATATCTCCTACTTATTAAAGCATTTTCGATTATGGTTTTATTGTATAATGTGGCAAATTAAATTATTTATAAAATGATCAAAAAACATTTATATATTTGTGCCTGAACATCCACAAAATAAAATAAAAGGCACTTTTTGGCCATGTCCATTCAAACAGGTGGATGGTGTGAAGCGGGAATTTAAGCCTTATCGCCATCTACGTAAGGTGTGTTATTGATAGCGGCTCGATTCAAAATATTACACGACGTAGTGCATCGCTTTAAACAATTATATCACTTTCATAGAAAATTTCATAATTACTTTCATGGAATTTTGTGTAAATTCACGGGGCAAAAGTCAATTAAAACATAATAAGTAGGAAATAATCACACTTTTTCCGATAAAATGTAACTATATTATTCACAATACGATATTATTAATGGATTAAAAATAATACAAATAATTTTTAATACATTTAATTATACTAATATTACAGTGAATTGATTATTAGAATATAAATTATTATTTTTTTTTTTTTAAAGACAAGTTTCCCGGGTTACGAATAACCTGACAATATTTGAAAATCTCCAACTACCACCACAGTATGCAGCAAAATGTTGCTTGTGTAGTGATGGAGGACTTAGCCAGCCGAGGAATTGAACACACTACGCCTGGGTGGGACCCAAACGCGATGTCAACTCGGCCACCGACCGGTCAAATTTAAACCATGATATCAATCACATCGTTAAGTCATTAGCCGGGAAACTTGCATGGCGCATATGAGTAAATCAGTCACATTTTTATTAGTAATAATTATAAACAAATGTCGTACAATCTTTGTACAGTGAATAACAAATACACCTTTTAACGGTTGTGAAGTGACTTTTAATTAATAAGATCTCAAGTATTTAAACATTGTTAAAGTTTTGATATATTTTAATTTAATCAAATATATTTTTGATCATGTTGCACCTCAAAGTTACCATAAATATCTTTCCGACAAAAATGTGTCGCTGAAAATTGCGAAGTGGGAGTAGCACAATTGGCGCTTGGCAAAGCGTCGCTTTGTGTAGTTTCACACCGCGTCGCAATCGCGTTCGCATCGACTTTGCTTAAGACGCAGAATATTTTGGCGTCTTAACTTCAGAAGGCACCTTGTACCTAACTAATGGCTTAATATTTCAAACTTTTTCCCAGCAACAAAGCGTATGAGTAAAGTAGATACATTAAATAGGGAAGTATTTCACGAAAGCGGGCAATGACTGCGCCACGGAAGTTTAACCTAAAGTTATTTTAAGCGTTCTGTCTGGAACAGCAATGCGAAATTAAATAATAAAAAATAACGAAAGTTTTGTAAAAAAAGCTATTCTCTGGTCGTCGTAAAGGAGTGTATCTATTTCGTTTAACACAATATATGAAACAATTATTGCAAGCTACCATAGAATATTTATGCGGAGTCTTACCCGTTCCGGAACTCGACTGAAACAAAGTATTGTTCCTGCTGCGTCATCTGCTTTTCTATTTCTCTGTACGAGTTGTTCAAAAAAATAATACACAAAAATAGAGCACGCTGCTATAGTTCAAATGGCAACAATAAGATGACGGAAAAATAGTTACTTTCAGAATTCAAAATCGTTAAAATTAATATATTTATCCACGGCAATAACAAACGGTTTACAGTAATTAATGGTAGGCACTTCCTGAAATAAAATATAATTTTAGAATTTGTTGTTGTTTTTACATTTAGCTAGAAAATGTTATTTCATAATATGTTAATTTGAAATAATATATAGTATCACCCTCGTTTAAGACTACCATCTACCATCCTCTCCCCTTCTCCTTCCCCTCCCGTACTACCTTCAGCCTCACAACACAACCAAAATTGGGGATGCCGTAGTATAACTGGCTCCAGACAGTTGAGAGCAGTTGGGACTCTTGTGCGGTATTTACATAAAAAATAATTGAAAAATTGAATTTCGCCATTCATCTGGTCCTCTGTCAATATATCAGTTTTGTGAGTAAAACATAACCTCATCTTTGAATCTACTATGTATTGTTCTAAAATCGGTATATTTATGAAACAAATTTCTTAAGTGATTTTATTTTTTTTTCTTATTAATTTTAAAGAATTTGATTACAGATTGTGCAACACAGTCTGTTATTGTAACAGTACATTTTCTTAATATCTACGTGAATCGGGTGAGAAAGGAGGATGAGAAAGGGTGGGGAGTAAATCTCCGTATTCCGAGCCTTTTTACGTGGAAATAAGCAGTGATCTCGGTTAAGAGCAAAAAATATCCTTTCAAACATGAGGTGATTTACTATTCACTGGTTAGCAGCAAACACATCCGTGAAAGCTTTTTCTGCCGGAATATTAATACAAACAGAATTCTAATCGGCAATGTGGGTTACCAATATTCAGCTGCCAGTACATTATCTGCTATCTGCTAGACGCAAAAAGTATTGTTTGACAACTCCCCTCTAGAAATAATAGTAAATTTGAATTATTAGTTCTGTGCTATTCTATGATTGTAATTAATAATTCACGATAATGATTTTAAAATGATGCTAACAATATATCTATGCTTACTTATATCGATATCCCTTCTTGACATCTCTCCAGAAACATTTTGAAACATGAATAATCTGATGTTATTGACTAAAAACTGAACAGTTTAGGATTTTCGTAAACGGAAGTGGCGCCCTCCGTTATTTTCAAAAAGAAGTATTGACGTTTTCAAACCACGGCAGCGGGTTTTTATCTCCTAGTTATTCTACGATGCTTCTCTATTCTACGATTGTATCAACAATGAATGATTATTGTTTTATATTAATGGGCTTAACTAACTATATCTCCTTGTTTAGTTAATAATTAAATGAACTAAGAGTTTAAGCCATTAGCAAACAGTGGTGTGGACAAATTTTGATTAGTTAAAATGATGCTTATTTTGCTATGATTCTAAAAAAACATTTTTTTAAGGTTTACGTCCGTTAGAGCCGTTTTTATAATGAACTTGAACGCCATCTGTCACGATAATAAAAACTAAAATTTTTGAAAAAATTTATTTGACTTTCATTAAATTTATAAAAACAATTTGAAATTAAACAACTTGTCTAATTAATATAAAAATTATAATTTAGATGATTGTATTGTAACGCTGGGGGTTTTATCCTTGCTTTTGTTGGGCACTGTCTTCTTGTCTGTTTTTGAGTTAGTTGCAAAATTTAAAAATATATATTATTTAGTAAATTGCGTTGTCGTAGATTAAACTTTAATAACAATAAAGTAAGAGATTGGTATAGTAAATTATTGACTTCCTGGAAAAAAATATACCATATTATTATGTATAACATCAACAATAAAAAGTATACAACAATATTTATTTACAGTTAATTAATTAATTAATTTTGTTTCTGAATAAATAAGAAAATACACAGATTTATAAAATGAAATTTAAAAAATTTGCCATTCTCAGACTACAAAAATATTACCATTTGTTATTTCGGCTACTGGCATTATACCTAGCTCTCTCATTCAACATTTAGGCGTATTAGATATATCAAAGAATAAATACATAAAAATGCAAAAATTAGTCATTTTAAATAATTTAAGGATTACGAACAAATTTTTAAATATTTATTTTGAGGGATCATTATGATTTATAGGTCCAATTAGAAGTTCTACCGAGCCGAACCCTCTGATATGAAAATATCTGGAGTCGGTGAATTATTTTCCCATTTGATCTCTGGTGATTTGACGTATTTTTTTTTATATTATTTTGTTTTTATCATGTTTATATAATGTACTTGCATAATGTGAATTGACAAGATGATCATTTGTGGAATAGTGTGTGGAAGGGTTTAGTTTTTCCTGCGGGGAAGATTTAACCCGGACATAAAGTCCGAAAATATTAAAAAAAGTTTATCTTTGCTAAAAACCATTGCGCTAAAGTCACGCAAATGTGGAGACAGATCTATTTTTTCTCTCATGATAAATGAACAGGCATTATTAATGAAACATCTATTTAAGGATGTTGATTAATAATACATCATGATGATACAAAGAATTATCGTTGTAATGCAAAAATATTCGGATTTCCATGACGTGTTCATGGAAGTGTCCGACAACAAGATAATGTATTCGTATTTTATTAAAACACCTGTTTTTTTATCCATTATAGTCGTTTTTCTCCGTGTTAACAATATCGTCAAGTACAAAGGCCCATTCTTTGCGTGCATAAAGAAAAGAGCTATGTTTTATTTATTAGAACCTCTTTGATCATCGTAATATTCTTATGGAACGTTGGAATAATCTTTTATCTTTGAAAAAAGGAAATCGGTTCTATTCTTTCGGCAATTTCTGTTTCTTTGCTAAAAATTCACCTAGGTACAAATCACTGAAGGAATAACCGATAAAAGTGTGTTATATGAGTGTCTGTGTGTTCAAACATTGCGCAATAGGGTAGTGTGACTGGTTTTTTTTTTATTTCCGTAAAAAAAACTATGGAAAATGTATTTGTATTTAATTTTTATCGTGATAAATTTTTATGGTTCATTTTAACGATTTAAAATGAACCATTTTAGATTTGCCGCCAAAACGACATGTTAGTTTTTATTCGTGAATTCAGCGGCGTTGACGTCACGCCAGGCGACTCAATGTACCGCCCATACAAGCTAGAAGGTGTATAAATCACTTTGAAATTCTTGAACGATGACAACATAGGGGTATTACGAAGTAGTGTGAAATATGCATTTTTAATTGGGGGTAATAAATAAATGTTGACTAATACAAGAACGTTTGATAAATTAGGTACTGAATTGACCACTTGCTTATATTCATATATTTTTATGGTCGTATATGAGTTTAAATTGTTTTGTTTAAGCCTTTGGAAGGCATGGTGTTTTCTAAAACTTTAATATTTCAGTTTTATTAAACAATTATATTTTTTTATGTAATTTGGTTTAAATTGTTTTTATTTCTAACTTCACCAGAATTTCTGAGCCCATATCAAAATAGCAATATATATTTTTTTTAAATAAAACAATTTATTTTTATTCAAATCACTTTCGGTAACTCTACGCACAAACTTGCGTCAGTCTTATTTTGTTATTTTACAGGGATAATACACGAGATTTCAAGACAGGAAGTTTGGCCCATGGAGGAGTTTGCCCAGTTTGACGAAGAAATATAGGCTGAATGAAAGATAAATTATTATTTTAAGTAAAGTTGAAGTTGAGAATACACCCCGAAGGAAGGTTATAAATACTCGATTGAAGAGTTTTCACCGTCTAGTTTGTATGAAACAAAACACTGTGCGACATTTGTGACAGCCAGATATTACCAAACATTTTCATAATTAGGTTGTAGCCAGTTGGTGCCGTTTCAAAATTTGAAGCTTTATATATTCTTTAAATCAATAATTATGATTGAAATTTTTTAAATTACACATTGAAAGTATAATAATAAGAATCAAAAAATAAACATTAAATCTTTAACTTTTTGTGAAAATACCCCATTCTTTTTGTTTCGAAAGCATTCTATTTGTATTTAAAAGTTTACCAAAGTAACATATATATTTGAAAAATTATAATATTTCTTAATTAATCTTTAATCTGACAGACTTTGTAACTAATATAATATTATATTGGCTAGACACAGGGGGTTAAGAGAATTTTGATATTTGAAAACATCAAATCATCAATTTCACAAAAAAAAAGAAAAAATATTTAACTTAACGACCACACGGAGATTCCCACTACACACTTGTCGGAGTTGGTGTAGGTATCTCTTCAGTGGTACAAATGCATCACTTTTACCAGCCCGTTGCAATGTTTAAATCCGCACAAGAAGATGAGGAGAACAATATTTATTTGATTTTCTCTCATCCCGCTCAGACGTCGACCTCCGAGGCTTGCAAAATATTTTTGTTACCACTGTTCATTGCGGTAAGAACTACATAATTTGTGTCCGTTCTTCTAATATATCCCTCTTTTAATTTTAATTATAATCAACAATGTACCATGATTTTCTATCGGTGAATCTAATTATCTTAATTTGGTTTATCATCTTTAATTATTTCATGGTGATCTACTCCTGTTTTAATTATAATAACGACAAAGATAGCCAAATAATATTTACATCACAAATTGGAGCGGGCTGTACGAACATATAATAAACAAATACCTATTTGGGACTTAAAAATAAGATAATTCAACTTTAAACGGCTCGAGTGATTTTTGGAATATTGTGCCATGTTTACAAAAAACGTTTTGAACGATCGCTTGCCATAAAATGCAAAATTTATAGATTCCAAAAATATGGGATAAGTGGTGAAATCTAGGTGAATTCATTCATTGGCTTTAAATCGCAGTAAGTAGTTTTATGTTTCGAATTAATATTTTGATGATTGGTATTCATTAAGTACCTAATACGGTGATTTTGACACCAATCGTTCGAGTGGATAAAGGACAAGAATATCAAAATATGACTATGATTAAAAATCGTTATTTTTTGAGATATGGCACTTTTATGAGATTCGTGAAAATCGACACCTAAGATCAATTTTTCTAGTGCCTTGATTTTTATTACTTAACTCTGAATGGTTCCGCTATTAATCACAATCCAAGATAAAACTAACAGTGTTTTTAGGTGATTTTAGAAAAAAATTACATTTTGGCCCAGTTCACTAATATTTTTTGTTTACTAGCTAACTTCAACTCTACTGTGAAAAATGTGTAAAATTAGTTTTTTAAATATCTTGCGAGGTTAGGAGGGTCCAAATTAGGGATACACACTCGACCGAGTCGAGCCACGCCGAGCCAGGCCAGTTTGATCGAGAGGGCAACTCGAAATCGCAAACTAAAATCGAATGCTGTCCTTGTTCTATCGGTATTACAATGGAAGATGCTCTGAGGAACTAGCGTCATTGATCCCTTCGGCACCGGTGCATAGTCGGGATACACGCCAAACGCGCGCCCAACATTTGTACACAGCTGACATTTGTCACATGAGAACGGGTCGCTTCTACGATTCGTTCTTAAGTTCAACAGCTCGGCTGTGGAACGAACTGCCGGCCTCTGTGTTTCCTCCCTCCTACAACATGGGACTCTTCAAGACCCATGTTCACTCCTTCCTCTCCACAATAAGACCCTCCACACAGCATCCCCAAAGATGACATAGGCCCTGAGGGAAATTATTTTCTTCAGGGCCTCCTGTGTGGAGTTAATATAAAAAATAAAATAAAAGAATAGGGTACATAAAATTTTCTTTTATTACCATATTTGTAAATGGTTTATTTTAAATTAGAAGTAAAAAATTATATTTTTTACAAAAATATAAATAAAGTTTATTTAAAATTATCTAGTAATAAATAATGCAAGAAGGTAGAAAAAATATGTGTATATTGTTGTATCATGGTTGAAGAGGTTATACAATGAAGGAATCTTTCCTCCGTGGGTCACATTGTCCGATTCGAGGTCTGAATTCAACTAAAAAACTAAACGGATTTTGGATCAGGGATCGCACACAGATGGCGGTGATTCGCCACACACAACCGAGGCAATTTATGGGTCTGTGGCTCGGCTAGGCATATTTTGGATTGATCAAAAATCAACCGATCCACGCAGTTCCATCTGAGTTTCCACACGCTTGCTTTGTTTTGACTCAGCGTTTCTCGTTGGCTCCGTCGTGTGTATTTGCTTTAATAAAGCGATAAAGGCACTCTTTACAATGGAATACAATGCAGTACAAGTACATTTTAATACAATATTAAGTAGAAACAGGAGCAACTATTAGAGCGAAAAGAAACTGCTTGTCTGAGACGAGTATTGCGTCTCTGTTCATGTTTCGTGAAATTCGTTATTATATTTATCGTTTGCATCATAGTGAAAAACTTTGCAGTGAAAACCATCTATAAGGGGCTTTTTTTTGTTGTTTGTTTTTGGGGTGTTATGCCGTGTTGCGCTAACTCCTTCTTTAGCCGACGTTTCGGACAGCGTTGCAGTGTCCATCATCAGGGCAGATCCGGTAGATCCGAAGATGTATGCACACATCTTCGGATCTACCGGATCTGCCCTGATGATGGACACTGCAACGCTGTCCGAAACGTCGGCTAAAGGAGGAGTTAGCGCAACACGGCATAACACCCCAAAAACAAACAACAAAAATGCTTTTGGCCGTGAGAATCTAAAAACTATAAGGGGCTTACTTGCAAAGCAATTTTAAGACCCAAGGGCATGTTTCTTAATATTTTAAGATTCCTTTTGAAGTTTCAGAGAATCTTCTAGCAGACGGTAGGTGTATCATATTATACCAATACGAAATAATTGTAAATTGAATACATTAATAAATTTATATAAAATATTAATTAATACGTACGTATAAAATGTGGGTAGCTGAATATTACATGTTGTACACATAATTTTGCAAAGAACTTTATTTTGTCTCCCTCTTAGATAATTGCCAAGTTATGATGATTACGAAAACTTAATTTTATGATAGTACGAGTATATTGAAAATACTTAAAACTTTTTTCCACAAGGAAAGTTTCTAAAAAACTTAGTTAAAATGTTCTAAATTAAATGCCAAACGGAATCAATTACATTTAAAAAGTGTGTGGTTGTATTACTGAATGCTGAATGTATCATTACAATATCAACATCAATATATTTGGGCAAGGTTCACAAAAGTTAACTAACTAACCATCACGCCGTTTCTAGTTGCAGGGGTAGGCAGAGAGGACGGAAACAACTCGGTCACACCATACACTCCTTGCCTCATTCACATTCATACATCTTCTAATACATACTCTTATATTATTCTGGCTCTTGACATGGCCCGGTTCAAGTATCTGATTCAGTTGGTCGTGCCATGTCTTCCTCGGGCGTCCCCGACTTCTGCTACCATTCACTTTTGCATCGTATATTCTCCTTACACTCCAAACCATCTAAGTGTCCCTTTCTTAGTCTTACTCATAACGCTTACATCAGCCTTGCACTCTTTGCCGATCTCCACATTTATCCCACGATCATACATGTTTTTTCCACACATACGCCTCAGGGATCTCATTTCTAAATCATTCAGTGTACTTTCATCCTTTCTTTATCAAGTCCATGCCTCATTTCCGTACATGAGGGTAGGTACCAGCACTCCATTATTGACTGCTAGCTTCGCTTCTTTGGACAATTTTTTGTTAGCGCCAACTGCGTTCAGTTCTCCATTAATGAAGTTACTTGCATTTGCCCTTCTTCCAATATATCTGTCAGCCTTCCAATCTCTCGTAAACATACTCACTAGATACACAAACTCATCCACCTGCTCCAAGTATTGCACATTCACAACTATATTGCACACTGTTTTCGTACTATCTCTTTCATGCACCGTGACTTTAGACTTACTTACATTCAATATTAACTCATTCTTTATACACACTTCGTTCATCCTAGACACGAGAGACTTCAGATCTTCCATTCTGTTAGCAATCAGCTCCGCATCATCAGCATACAACAGGCAACATACTATCAGATTAAAAATATATTTTTGTCTCCTTTTATGCTTCGAAATCATAACTTTAACTTCACAAACGTTATGAAAAAAATATCTTTAATATTGGATCAAACGAATTCTCAATGCGTAAAAATGCAATGAAGTGAAATTGACTCGTTTCATATTTGTTGTTAAATATTGCACTCAATTCTTTTTCATTTCCAGTTTAATGCCTTTTGATAATATTAAAATACAAGGACTCTTCGGTCACAAGCTGTTTATTGCAGAGTAAGAAAATTTAAAGAAAAATAATGGTAATAAAAAACAAAAAAACACTGATTAGCATGGTAACATAGGAATCTACTAAATTGACAAAAAAATAAATTGGTTGCTGTGGTAAAATTAAATTGACATCTGTTGACAATATTATATAAACCTGTAAAATTAATGTGACATTTATTGACAATATTATATAAACCTGTAAAATTAAAGTGACATTTGTTGACAATATTATATAAACCTGTAAAATTAAAGTGACATTTATTGACAATATTATATAAACCTGTAAAATTAAAGTGACATCTGTTGACTATGTTATACTAACCTGTAAAATTAAACTGACATCTGTTGACATTATTATATAAGCCTGTAAAATTAAACCTAAGTATTTTCATCTTTTATTGGCAAAAGGAGCTGAATTTCGTTGAAATCAGTGATCCTCCCTGAGCAGAGAATGATTGTCACTACAGAACCTTAGTAACGTACTTGACTCCGCTCAGTACCGAATCCCAAATTGTACGCTCACTTAATTCAAAAGCTTCTTCAAAGAAGGGAACAGCAGAATGGCCCGACAAAGTTATCGAAACATATTTTCGTGGCAGAGAAACTACTTGACAATTCCCGTCCGTGTGCGAACTCTGTCGTTCTGAGTTCTGACGACATAGCTGGGATTGTTTGACGGCTTTGCAATAAAATTTTAGCTGAGATTCTTAGAAGAGCGTGTTGTTTCTGGGCCGTGGTCCGTCCAGGCCAGAAGGAGGCTTCCCTTTTATTCATGCCAGACGACCGACAGGCGGAAATGAACTGGGAAGTCCAGCAGAAGGCGGAATCGATTAAGCGTTTTATCGACAGCTCGGGAATGAAAACTAAAGCAATTTATTGTACATGAAATAATTCAATAATTTTCTTCTTGATTTTCTCCCACATGGAATTATCCGGTTTTAAGCATTTGAAGAAAAGAGAAGTGGTACAATGCTAAAAGCACCGAAATCTTTTTTTAAGGTTAACCGGCAGAACGGGTGCGCACATGTTCGCTTTATATTCGAGTCCACATTTGCAAGCGTTACAAGCTTTGTTGCATTACACATGTCGTGTTGTTAACATCTGTGTGCAACCTAAAATTCAAAAAAATATATCAAGTTAAAGATAACAATAGAGATACTTAAAAGTGTTGAAAAATTAATATAGCCAACGTTTTGGCTTCCTGTCAATAAATAAATATTTTTTTCAAACTCTTTTCTCATGATGAAAATAACACTCTCCGTAGAAAATAGTTCCATTGACCTAGGAAATTAAGATCAAATGCAACACTGTTGACTTTTGAAAGTGCACTGCAGGGCAAAGTGACTTTTTTCAAAAATATTGACACACAATCTACCTAAGAATTCATCTAGAAATGTTTTGAGAACTCGTACTAAAAGCGTCTAAGAAACTGAAATTTTGTGTGTAAAATAAAACTGGCTGCACAATCTATATCCTCATGTGTCTATTCTACTGATACTCGAACGGGGAGTGCTTCAAAAGTGATATTAATACTGGAAGTCTAAAATTTAACTGTGCATAAGTGAACCAAAATAAAGTCTTAACCTAAATAAGCGAACTAAAACAAAACAAAATATAATAATAAAATAAAAATCTATCAATAAGTGAATTCTTAACAAATTTGAACTGTGAATTAAAAAACAAACTTTAACTAAAAACACTCTAGCACATTTCGTTGACAGTTGTAATATCGAGTAAAATGTCAGTGAGACTCAACAGTGAATTGGCATAAGTGTAAAGTGTTTGACTCCTGTATCTACGGAGAAGGGTTCAATCCTCGAACAAACCAAATCTTTTTATTTTATTATCATATTTACAAAGTACCTGTTGGGGACGGATATAGCACCGTCGCAACGCGGAATAATAAGAATTGGAAAGGTTCGGAATGCCGACTTACCCTTTTCTATTCTTCCACGGTTTTCAAATCCTTCTTTGCGCTGGTTCACAACAAATCACAAATTTCACCATGCGCGAGCTAACGATGGCTTTGATTTTCGACACGGTCGATAAAGGGGGCTCCGTAATCAAACGATGTTGACAGGACGAATATTTTAACTCAACTAACGTCGGCATAGGAGAGGAGAGGAGGGGTAGATAGGCCACAATAATTTTAGAAAGGATATAAAGGTAGGTAGCACGATGCTAGGTGCCAACATTTCCGCCCACCTAATTTGAACAAATTAATAATTATGATACAAAATTTAATAAAAGGTAAATTTAAATATATACATAGGTAAATTGTTCATTCAAGTTGTATCCGTAATGCCTCGCAGAAAACAATAAAAAAAAATAAAAAATAAAAAAAAACTTTTACTAAATTAAGTATAACTTTTCGAAGAATGGTTCCTGGACCACAACAAAATTTTTGGTTTTGAAAAATATTTAAAATTGCTAATAACTCCTTTGGTCTAGAATCTGAGTAAGAAACAAAACGAGAATTAGAGTATAGACATCTAAAACAACAACAAAAAAATTATAGAGATCCCAATGGTAAATAAAATAAAAATAAAACATAACAAAACTGGAAAATGAAAACGTATTCTATTTTAGATGTATATCTCAAGAATTATCACTAATAATAATTTTATTCTTCCGGTAACGGGCAAAGCTTTATCACTGGTCGAACCAAGGAACCAGATTGAGTTTTAACAGTAGCTACCCTAACTATTCCATCCTTACCGGGATGAACGTGGATAATTCGTCCTAATACCCACTTCATCGGTGGAAGACGATCGTCCTTTATTAACACTTATTGACCTAATTTAATGTTTGGATTTATTTTGCACCACTTTGATCGTTGTTGAAGCGTATTTAAATATTCTAAATGCCAACGTTTCCAGAAATGTTGCGACATCTTTTGGAGATGTTGCCACCTACTTAAACGATTAGACGTGGTGTCAAGAAAGTCATATTCAGGCAAACCTAGTAGGAATCCACCGATTAAAAAGTGGCCCGGGGTGAGTCCATTCACATCCTCGGGGTCTGAGCTCATTGAACACAAAGGGCGGGAGTTGAGGATGGCCTCAATTCTAGTGAGAACTGTCGCAAATTCTTCATAAGTTAGAACGGTCTCACCTATCACCCGTTTTAAATGGTATTTTACAGATTTTATCCCTGCCTCAAATAAGCCTCCGAAATGAGGACTTGCTGGAGGGTTAAAAGACCAAATAATGCCGCTCTGAATTAGATGATTAGATATAACATCACGCTGTGATGCCAAGAATTTATTTATACCGAGTAGGTACCGATTTGCACCGACGAAATTGGTTCCGTTATCGCTTATGATTTCAGAACATAACCCTCGACGATCTGTAAACCGGCTAAGGGCTGCAATAAATGCTTCAGAAGATAAATCAGACACGATCTCTAAATGAACTGCTTTCGTCGCCATACATACAAATAGACATAAATAACCCTTTGACGTTTTTGCTCCCCTACGTTTGTGATCTTTCAAGGTGAAAGGTCCTCCGAAATCTACACCAACTCGAGAAAAAGCACGGCTTTGTTGCACTCGAGAGGGAGGTAAATCACCCATTAGGGGAGGTAGCACCGAAGATTTCATTTTATAGCAGACAATGCATTTCGACAGTTGTGAGCGAATTTTGTTCCGTGCAGCCACTATCCAAAATTTACGCTGAATAGTGAATTGAAGGCTTCGTGGCCCAACATGAAGATATTGTTTATGATAATAATCTATAATTAAATAAGCTAAATGACAGATTTTCGGAAGTAAGATCGGAAATTTACTTTCATATGACAAATTTGAATACTTGAGTCGACCGCCCACCCTGATAATACCGTGGCTATCAAGAAACGGTTTCAAGTTTTGAATTTGCGTTGAACATGGACTGCCATTTCGCATATTACGTATATCAACAGAAAAATACGTTTCCTGTTCAATGCGTACGATTTTCATAAGCGAATCATTTAATTCGCGAGAACTTAGATAAGTCGAGTTTGAATTTCCACTACCAGGACGTTTCTGACAATTATTTACGAAACGCATTATCCAAGCGACGACGCGTTGCAATTTATAAAATGAAGAATATTTACTAATAATCGAATTAGGTACTATTTGAGATGATACAAACGTTTTAAGGTTGCATGTTTTGAGTTCTGGTATTTCTCCGTCAGATTGATTGTACACAGCTGAACAAGGCCAGAGTGCTATTGGTTGGTGAAGCCATTTTGGTCCCGTAAACCACAAAGGGTGTGATATAATGTCTGCTGGGAAAAGCCCTCTTGAACCAGAATCGGCACAATTTTCCTCCGAGACAACATGCTTCCAAACAGCATTTGGTGTATTTTCCAGTATTTGTACAACCCTATTAGCGACAAATGTTTTCAATAAATATGGTGGCGTTTTTAGCCACGCTAGTACAATACTCGAATCTGTAAATAGAAAAACGTTTTCTATTTGTTCGGCAAACTTTACAGATGACATAATATACTTTACAAGTTTCGTGAGAAGAACGGCCCCACATAATTCTAGTCGTGGAATTGACAGGGTTTTCAAAGGAGCGACCTTCGATTTTCCCATTAAGATGTGAGTGGTATTGCTATTACGCTCTAATAAATATACCACTGCAGAATAACCCAATTGTGAAGCGTCACAGAACCCTACGAGGAAAAGACGACTTGTCATCACCGTGTTGTAATATCTAGGAATATTCAATGTTCGAAGTAATGAAAGTTGACTTACAAATTTACTCCACGTGTTATGAATATGTGGTGGAACATCACGATCGTCCCAATCGACACCTAACTTCCATAGTTCCTGTAATAGACATTTTGCGAAAAATGCCACTGGGGTGATGATCCCAAGTGGGTCGAATAAACGAGCTACCGTTGATAAAATTGTTCCTTTTGTGCATATCTTATTTGAAGGTAGATCGACCTTGTAGGTAAAATTATCAGTCGTTGGACTCCACTGAATGCCTAATATTTTAACAATTTGATCAGTTCCGGCGTTATCAAAAGAATGACCATCTTGCTGGTGCTCTTGCGAAACGTGATCCAAAAGTGACGGTGTATTAGATTGCCATTTACTAAGTTCTAATTTCCCAAGATTTAACAATCCAATGATATCTTGTTTTAGTCTGAGGGCTGTGCTAATCGTTTCTGTCCCTGTTACCAAATCATCTACATAAAAATCATCGCATAGAACCTTGGCAGCGTCAGGATACTTTGATCCTTCATCTTGTGCTAGCTGGCGAAGGGTACGAATGGCCAAGAATGGTGAACTAGACAACCTGTACGTTACAGTTTGTAACTCGAAATCAATAACCGGTTCATTCTGAGATTCTCTCCACAAAATATTTTGGAATTTACGCTGAGATGGAATAATTAATATTTGCCTATACATCTTACAAATATCAGCTGTAAATACATACTTATGAAAACGAAAATTTAAAATCATACGTGGAATTTCAGTTTGCAATTTTGGACCGTTCAATAATAAGTCATTTAGAGATAAGTTATTTGGTTGGGTTTTTGCCGACCCATCAAAAACCACACGTAGTTTTGTAGTTTTACTGTCAGGATTCAAAACACAATGATGAGGTAAATAGAATGCATCTAAATTCCGAGGTACCCGTGTCATGTGTCCCAGACCCTCATATTCTTGTATAAAATTTCCGTAATTAATTGCTAACATGGGATCCCTTTTAAAACGAATTTCTAGTTTGTTCAATCGCGATTCCGCACGTTTTAAGGAATTTTGAGAAGGCATAATTTCTGATTTTGTTAATAATGGTACAACATATCTACCATCACATTCTCGATAGTGATTCGAAGCGTAGATTGTTTCGGCTAATTCGTCGTCCGGATTACTCGTCACAATTGAAGGTGTTTCTTCAATTTCCCAAAATTTTCTAAGAGTATTGCTTAACGAATTTGTTTCAACAAATAAAGACGAAGGCGTTTGAAATGACGAGTTTTCCATCTTCCCCATTATAATGTAACCGAATACACTGTTTACAGCACATGGAGAGCCGTGAATTATTTCATGGCCACTATTAAATATATCCAAGTATACGTCAGCTCCTAACAAAAGGTCTATTTTGCCCGACATGTAATATGATTCATCAGCTAATTTTAAATTTTTAAATTGTGACGTTCCACTCGATGGTAAATCATATGACGGATGATTAGAAGTGATTTCTGTAATCACGACAGTTTGACATTGAAGGATAGGCCCTTTTTTATTTCGAGGTTTTATAAAACATTTTGTTTTTCCATGACAAGAATTTATACTAGAATTTCCTAAACCGTTCAGTGAAATACGATGTTTTTTAATTGACAAACCCAAAAGCTGAGCACATCTTTCCGTAATCAGAGAGACTTGACTCCCACAATCTACGACGGCGCGGATAGGTATATAATCATTATATTGATTTCGGACCTCAAGTTGTACAGTTCCTAACAAAACGGTAGAAACGCTCGGAATCGTTGTTGCGGCCAGGGTTGCACTTGAATTATTAAATTCATTTTCGCCCGATGGTTCGGCGGCAATGTGCAACATTGAATGGTGTTTTTTATTACAAACCTAGCATGTGAATTTTGATACACAATCTTTTACATGGTGTTGTTTCAAACAATTGAAACAACGGTTTAAAGTTTTAATTTTGTCCCTCCTTTGATGGGGACTTAAAGATGTAAAAGATGCACATTTGTAAATAAAATGTGCACCTTTACATAATGGACAATGAAGGTTATTTTAATTCTTATTGGCAGATAACAATGTTTTAAACGAACCTTTTTTCTCTTTTGTAGTATGTGGAGATAACATTTCTAAAATTCGCGTTTGATTTCTCAGAAACTCGAAAATTGAATCCAATTCTGGAATCTCTTCACCGGGCAATTTGGATTCAAATTGACGTTTAGTTGTCAGATCCATCGATCGTATCATAATATGACCAACAAATTTATCAAAGATATTTTCTATCTTCATCGCCTTTATAGCGGCGCAATTCTCTTGAAACGTACTGAGTAACCGCGCTATACCTGACGCAGACTAATTTTGTAATATTTTGAAATTAAGAATTTCATCAACATAATGCGTGAAAAGAATTCTAGAATTTTGGTATTGATTTACCAGAATATTCCAGGCAATGTCATAATTCTCTTCGATAAGAGGCAATGATTGTATAAGTGCCAGTGCCGGCCCTGTAATAACTGATAAAAGATAATGGTATTTTTCTACATTAGTGTATGCATTGCTGTCATGTATAAGACTTTTAAATAATGAATGAAATGAGCACCAACTTTTAATGTTACTATCAAAAGTGGGCAGCTTTATCACTGGTGCACGAATCACCGAATTACTTGCCGTTTTTGGAATTGAATTTTCATTATTACTAGTGATAACGCTTTTCATTTGCATGATCTCGAAATACATTGAATCAAAATTATTCGCAATGTTTCCTAGTTCTGACATTTCTGTAATCTTGTCTAATGACAGTAATTGTTCCTCAATCTCGTTTTGAACTGATTCAAATTCTTGTAACCAATCTTTTAACTTTTCACATCTAGCAAGAAACGTATCTTTTTTCTTACTATCATCATAAGTGCTCGCTATGAGCTCTTGCGTAATACGAATACGAGATACTATTCGCTCACGTCGGGATTGCAACAAAAGTACTTTTTTCTCAGCCATTGTATTGAGAAATTAATCTGCACAAAAATGCCGAGTGAATACAACAATTTATTTGAAATATTAACAAATTTGTCACCAGTTAAGTATTTTTTACTACCTACAGGCAATTTTCGCGAACAGCACGGCTGACGCGAATTTTACACATAGATCAACTTTTATGAACAATTTAACCTTGAAATAATTAAATTAACCACAATTTTTTCAATTAATATAAATTATCAGGCTCGAATGACCAATGTTGGGGACGGATATAGCACCGTCGCAACGCGGAATAATAAGAATTGGAAAGGTTCGGAATGCCGACTTACCCTTTTCTATTCTTCCACGGTTTTCAAATCCTTCTTTGCGCTGGTTCACAACAAATCACAAATTTCACCATGCGCGAGCTAACGATGGCTTTGATTTTCGACACGGTCGATAAAGGGGGCTCCGTAATCAAACGATGTTGACAGGACGAATATTTTAACTCAACTAACGTCGGCATAGGAGAGGAGAGGAGGGGTAGATAGGCCACAATAATTTTAGAAAGGATATAAAGGTAGGTAGCACGATGCTAGGTGCCAACAGTACCTGTTCATAGATGGCGGTAAATACGTACACACACTAAACCAAAACGAGATAACCCTAACAGTCAATAGATGGCAGTAAAAGCGCAATCTGAAAATTAAAATATAAATAAATAATATAATAATAAATAAAATTAAAATAACTAAAACTGCAAACAGGCGTAAGTACGGAAAGTTCTTACAGGTGTGCCGAAATTTTGCCCAACAACAGGCGCTAATATACATAAACCAAATCACCCTATCTGAAAAAATTTTACAGAACACAAACAAAATGGACAAAAACATGGAATTATTTTTATCTAAACTTGATGAGAAATTAGAAAAACAAGCGGAAATAATAACTCATTCCGTTACTAGAAATGTGATGGAAGCGCTAGATGAGAAGATGAAAACAATTATTGAAGAAAACAATATCCTTAAAAATAAAGTTTTAGAACTAGAACAAAAACTTAAAGCAGTAGATAGAGAAAAACGTAAAAATAACCTGGTGTTCTTCGGAATGGAAGAGAAGGGAAAATCTGAAGGAGACCTAGTAGACTACATTAAAGACCTCATAGTAAACACGGGAGTACATTTGGACAGCCAAGAAATTAGCAACGTGTACAGAATAGGGAAACAAAGCGAAAACACGAATCGTCCGGTCATAGCCTCTATCACGACCCAATGGAAAAAACACCTTATACTCAAGAACAAGACAAACCTTCCGCCAGGTAATGTGAAAGAAGACTACTCGAAGGAAATCCTGGAAAAACGAAAACAGCTACAACCTCAACTAGAAGAAGAGAAAAAGAAAGGAAAAATTGCTTACATAAAATATGACAAACTGATAGTGTTAAAACCGAAGGACAACATTAGCGAAAAGCGAAAAAGAGGAACTTCGGATTCTCCTAAGTCATCAGAACAGAAGAAAGTAAATACAAACAAAATATCAAGCAATCCTTCACAACCTCTACCCAAAACTAGCATGAAAGAGACCAACAGACCTAACATACTGAACTATATCAACCGGGCAAGTTCTGACCCACAACTAAGTGCTCCAAAAACTAATTACTGTCTCGGAAGATCGGAAACAAGGAATATTAACAACAACCAAAATTAACAACCAAAACCAACCAACAAAAAGTCTCCCAATTCGGCTGGTCCCCGCGGGAGTTATAGACCACAACCCTCTAACAACAAGAAGAAACAAAATACTCAATATCGCAACTTTAAATACGAGAACCCTTAGAACGGAAGAAAGCCTACACGAGCTAGAAATAGCTCTCGAAGAAATAAAATGGGATATCCTGGGCATTAGTGAGATGCGAAGACTAGGAGAAAAGATTGAGGAACGCATTGACTATATACTATTCCACAAAGGCGAAAAGCCGGCCAAAAAGGTGTAGGATTCATAATCAAACGGTCAATGAAACAATACATACAAGACCTAATTGGAATCTCTGATCGAATAGCCATTCTTAACATTGACATACCGGGATACCAAAAGGTATGGTCAATTATACAAATTTATGCTCCAACAGAACAAGCAACGAAAACAGAATTCAAACTTTTCTATAAAGAACTAACACAGACAATAACAAGTTATCAAAACAACCATATTATTCTAATGGGCGACTTTAATGCTCAAGTCGGGGAGAAGCAATGCAAGGAAGAATATGTCTTGGGAAAGTTCGGTCAAGGTAGAAGAAGTCCACAAGGTGAGTTTCTGGTTGAATTCTTATTACAACACAACCTCTTGAACAGTTTATATATGAAAAACCAAAAGAATAAGTGGACATGGATCTCCCCCGACGGCAACACCAGAAACGAAATTGACTACATAACATCAAACTATCCAAAAGCCTTCACGGATACGTCGGTTCTAACTAAATTCAACTTCAATACAGATCATCGAATGGTCAGAAGCAACATAAGGATAGAATTACCAAAGAAATCTAGAAAACATTTTGCTTCACTCACTACAAAACACCACAGCGATGAAAACTTAAAGGTAATAACACAATCTCTAATTAGATCAGCCGCAGAATTAACTACGAGTAACATTGATACTCATACGAAATATGGAAAGCTAGAAAATCTACTAACTAAAGTAAAAGCTGAGACTAGCAATAGAAACAAGTACAAGCTAAGTGATACAACGCTGCAACTTATAAAAGAAAGAAAAAATCTACTTACAAAACATCCTAAAAAAGAGAACATAAAAACTATAACGAAACTAAGTAAGGAAATCAGAGAGAACATCGGGAAAGATAGGAAGACCAAGAGGCTGCAAACATTAGAAAAGCATATAGTGAAAACAGGAGGAGTGAAAAAAGCGCTTAAAGAATTGAAGGAATCAAATAAGGAATGGATACCAAATCTAAACAAAAAGGGGACTACTTCTTCAAATAGAAATAACATCAACGAAATAGCCACAAAATTTTACCAGGACCTTTATTCAAGCCCAGACGACAAACAAAAATACGATCAGAAGACAAACGTCATTAGAGAGCAGAAAAACGTTATAACCGAACCAAAAATACTTTCCAGAGAAGTAGAAAAAGCCATATTCAGTCAGAAGATGGAAAAAGCTCCAGGCCCAGACAAAGTGACAAACGAACTTCTTAAAGGCACCCTAAAAGAACTACTACCAATACTCACTTCAATATTCAACGAAATACTAACAACTGGTCTAATCCCTCCACAGTGGAAAACATCAAACATTATTCTTATATTTAAAAAAGGACAAAAGGAAGATATAGGGAACTACAGACCTATAAGTTTGATGTCAAATATCTACAAAGTGTTTTCCAAGGTTATCCTGGAAAGAATAAATAAAAAGTTAGACGAAAACCAACCACGGGAGCAAGCCGGCTTCAGACAAAAATACTCTACCCTGGACCACATACACACAGTGAAACAAATAGTAGAAAAATATAACGAGTATAACAAGAAAATATACATGGCATTCATCGATTACTCCAAAGCTTTCGACAGCATAAAACACACAGCTTTATGGGATAGTCTTAAACAGCAGGAGATACCTTTAATATACATCAATATTATAAAAAACATATACCTGAATTGCGAAGCGAGGATCCAACTAGAAACCTTGGGGAAAAAGTTCAAGATCAAGAGAGGAGTAAGACAGGGAGACCCTCTATCACCAAAATTGTTCTCGGCTGCTCTAAAAAGTATCTTCCGCAAACTAGATTGGGAAAAATATGGTATCAACGTGCAAGGTGCAAAACTGAACCACCTAAGATTTGCAGACGATATAGTCCTATTCGAGGAAAACCCAACGCACCTAAATAAAATGATAGAATCACTAAACAAGAAAAGTGTGAAAGTCGGCTTATGCATGAACAAAGACAAAACAAAATTGCTTACAAACTCTGATCCAGTAACTATAAAAATTGACAACCAACCACTCGAATTTGTGTCAGAGTACATCTATCTTGGACAAATAATATCACACAAAGATCAAACCACTAAAGAAATCGAGCGAAGAGTAGCAAATGGATGGAAGAAATACTGGTCTTTGAAAGAAGTCTTGAAATCCAAGGAACTAAGTATGCAAATAAAAAGGAAAGTCTTCAACACGTGTATAATTCCAGTCATCACCTATGGATGCGAAACTTGGGCACTCACCAAACGCCACAGAGAAAAGTTGGAACGCTGCCAGAGAGCCATGGAGAGAAGTTTGACAGGAATAAGAAAACAGGACAGAGTGAGATGTAGCAAAATAAGGGAGATAACTAATGTTGCCGATATAGTTACCCAAATAGACCACCAAAAATGGAGATGGACACGTCATATGATCCGAGACCCACAAGAGAAATGGTGTAAAAATGTCACTGACTGGTATCCCAGAGATGGCAAGAGAGGTAGAGGACGTCAACACATGAGATGGGAAGACGACCTAAAACTCACGGCTGGACATCAATGGAGAAGAGTAGCGCGTGACAGGTCCCAATGGAAATTGTTAGAGGAGGCCTATGCCAAGAGGCAAACTGAGCTTCGGGATATATTATAACAAACAAAATATTTCTAATATTAATGTACCTAACAGAAGTTCAGAATAAAAGGCTTATTATTATTATTATAATTGGTGAAGTTTTATGGTTTTCGTCAGCGCCTTGTAATATTTCACCTCTTTGTAGAATAAACTGTTTTGCGTTTTGGTAGTGGAATTTCATAGCACTTCCTTAGATAAAATTATATATTTCAACAAATTTTCTAAGGGCCCTCTTCGGAGGGGGCCCCGGCTAGGTTTCTAATTGTTATTTTGTGTCCTTAAGTTTAGACTGCAGCGCCAGCGGTTCCCGGATTAGAGGGACCGTCAGTTTTCACTTCTTTGAAATATTTCAAGATGATACAAATTTGACCTTAAATGACCATATTTATGAGCCCGACGCTGCGATTGCCTAGGGCCCATCGGTTCGGGCCCGCGCAACAGGTTATTTAATATTTTATGTGTAAATATCATAGTGTTTGAGGTCAGCCAGCATAATCTGTTTAACTATTAGCTAATTTAGCTCCTTCAATTTATTTTGGAAATATAAAATTTTTTATTCTCTCGTTACACAAGAAAAGAATCGTTGAGCAGTGGTTAAAATGTGGAGCAATAATCGAAATGAATACAGCGATTTTAGTTTTACTGCTAAATTTTTGACGAACGATTCCTAAAAAGAGAACCTAATTACAACTTTTATTGGGTATATAAGCTTGTTAAGGAATATTTTAGAATCTTAAATAACTTCTTAGTATTACAAATCAGTGACATTTCAAAAAATTTCACCATAAATTTTATTATTATCTGACTGATACTGGATACTCATCTACCTAATAAATATCAGGTAAAACTACGTTAACAGGTGGATAACTAATATAGTTAGCTAAGTTATAAAACCGCAGAATATCTCGCCGTCATAATACCGGCACTAAGTCGTTTTATCTTCATTTGGTTGTCTGGATTATTTATGTTGAACCACGTTTAAATGGTCAACCAATAAAAGCATAGTACTCGGAGACGTTTACTGTCAAAATGTTGTTCCGACAGACAAGCGGCATTATTCTGCTTTGCGGGGAGGATAATTAATGGTAAAAATGTTGTATGAAAATCTTTCCGCTGCGGAATAATAAAACTGAGAGATTCATTTGCATGGAAAAATACTCTTCTCCGTTTTTATCATGTTTTTATTTTTTATGCTTCCGATTTTGTTGTCCGGGTTAAATCTTCCCCATAGGAAAAACTAAACCCTTCCACTCACTTTTCCACAAATGATCATCTAGTCAATCAAAATTTTGCAAGTGCATTATATAAGCAAAATAAATACAAAACAATACAAGAACAACACGTCAACTCACCAGAGATCAAATGGAAAAATAATTCACCGACTCCAGATATTTTCAAATCAGAGGGTTCGGCTCGGTAGAACTTCTAACAGTGCCTATAAATCCTACTGATCCCTCAACATGAATATTTTAAAATATTTCGTTATCCTACATGTATTCAAAATGACCGACTTTTGCATCTTTATATATAATTTTTTCGATAGATCTAATACGCCTAAATTTTTATTGAGAGAGCTAGGTATAATGCCAGTAGCCGAAATAACGAATGGTAATATTTGTATAGTCTGAGAATGCCAAATTCTTTTTATTTCATTTCCTAAATCTGTGTATTTTCTTATTTTTTCATTAGCAGATTTTTGAATATTACAGGAATTTGGAATAGCGACATCAATGATATAAGTTATTTTTTTTAATTTTGTCATGTAAAACTATATCGGGTCTATTATGACTAATCGTTCGGTCTGTTAGTATAGTTTTATCATAATATATTTTATAAAATTCGTTTTCTAAAAATGAATTTGGTTAGTATTCATAATATGGTATTATATTACGGCAGTCAATCAAGTTATGTTTAATTACCAAACTTTGGTGAATTATTTTTAAAACTTGATTGTGCCTAAATGTAAACTCGAACGGTGCTAATATAGAACATCCCGATATAATTTGTTCTATAGTTTCCGGAAAAGCCAAAAAATTTCTACACAAATCATCAATTTGATATGTATCTTTGATTATATGCTTCCTATAATTTTTTGTATTAATGACTCTATCCTGAATGGCAAGCATAAATCCTTCTATTTCTGCGCTTAACTCTCCAATAGTCAACCATTTGTTTGACGAAAAATTGTCAACATACGTTTGGTTGAGATAATTGAAGTGTTTTGCGTTCAAATGCATATTATTACATTTATTTTTATAATTTCAAAATATTTCTTAACCGTGGCACTTTACACTCGTACAGTCGCGTAATACTATCGCTATAAATAATGATTGATTCTCAAGCATCATAGAAAATAACTGCTCACAATAATCAGCGACAGTAATTAAATATTGCGGAAGAATCTTTTTAGTCCAGTAACCTTGTCGCCTGAAAGGAGGGGTGGGGTACCTTGCGTCAGATCTGGTAGTTCTGATTTTTTGCTGAGTTTTTATGATGTTGGCCTAATAAATAATCCTAATAAAGTTCCTAACTTCAAGCGCCAAACGCAACAATGTCAAAAAAAGATGAGCTCAAAATCGTTTCTATAGACTCAACGGTGTCAAAAACACAGTATTTTAAAATTTATCATTTTTTTGTTTACTAAATATTTTGAAATTGAAACTATTAATTATTCTCATTTTCTTTCATAGAATCCCCATACAATAAGTAAATGGAGCAAAACAATATTAGATACTTGATAAATATCGTCAATTTCAGAATTTTTGACATGGACAAAGTGGACGGGAAGGGGTTTATCGTCATGAAATTTCCAGACAAGGCTTTGATAATGTAACACAAGGAAAAGGGCTAGAAATGAGAAATATGAAAAATTTTGGGAGTGGTTCACCTTTAGGTACCCTCAAACCTCTTCAGCGTCCATTGAAATATGTGAGGGGGTATTCCCCGAAGAAAATAGGCCTACAGGGCCTATATGCCTAAAAAAAGCGAAGTTATAATTATAATTATTAAAAAAATTGAAATGCTGTATTTGGAAACTATTGAATCTATGTATACAATTTGGGTTCAAATTGTAGTTATTTAAAACATACAAGGTCTTAATCAAAAACAAATCTTTCAGGGTTACAATCGCCAAAAACTGCAAAAATATAGAAAATGTTGTGGTTTGTCTTGATTTTTGTAAATGTTGCGTTCGGCGCTTGAGGTCAGAAACTCGGATTATTCACTCGGCCAACATCATAAACAAATCAGCAAAATATCAGAACTACCACATCTGACGCGAGGTCTGATGTACATGGTTACTGGAAATTGGTGCACTATCTAGATACGTTTAATTATAAAGTGACGTATTTTTTTCTTTTTTACCGGAAATTTTTAAGAAAATCTTGGAAAACATTGGAAATTTGTGGAAAAGTTTGTACTTGTGAGAAGATTTATTTGCCCCAGTAACAAAAATTACTTAATTTTTTCAGATACGTTTTGAGAATGCACAGAAAAATTCATATGCATGAACATTATTTTTTTTGAACTAGCATATCTTTTTAAAATGATATTTTACCATACACTTTCTTTCAGAATAATAACACAGCTCATAGCTAGATATGTTAAGCAAGAAAAAAGCACAACTAACATTTTTTTTAAATTGAGCAAAGTTAACGCTTGACGGACAAAGTAAGGGACTTTTATATTACTATGTTTTAATAGTTTAATTCGCCGGCTTACAGAAAACAGGACACTAAAACACGCGTCGCATAACACGTAGGATTCGGGAAGCACATTTTTCGGGTATACTTTCCCCCCGGTGTGCTGGCGGGGAATTTGTAATGGGCCCTCTCCGGGAAATGTGGAAACGCGGAGGCAAATAACCAGAATAACGCATTGATCGCCGCAAACAGTGGGACATTTGCTTCACGGAGATGTGCTTTGATAACGTTTTACCTGCGTGTGTTTGATTAAATGCCGTTTTACCGGCGTTTAGCTAACCACTTGCGGAAAAAGAATTTTTTATTTGTAAATAAATAAGTATTTTTATGATACTTTGGCAAAATGGTCTCACAAGGGATGGATTTAATAACTAATTTATTTATTTTATTTTTATTTATTGTTCTTCAAAGTACAATCCCACTAAACCGCAATTAAGCAGTTTGTCAACAGGATGTTCATGTTCAATTACAATTTAACATATTTTCATAATATTATTACTTATTACTAGAGACCGGATTATATGCATTTGCATATTTGCATATGCAAATGCATATTTAGACCCTTTTCAGCGGTAGTTGCATATTTTAGCAAATAATTTGAGATCTTGCATATTTACGCTTGATATCGTTCAGGTGCCTCACATAGCGACACTATAGACGTCAGATAGCAAGGCGCGCGGCCAGCGAAGCTGAGCGAAGAACTGATAACTGATCTTACTGATCGCTACGGCCGGCGGCCGGAGTGGGAGGGAACCTCTCTCATCTTTGCCTGCGCTCGCGCCTACTCGGCTTAATTCGGCTAATTGCCGAAAACAATTCATTCATTCGTATGAGGGGTGATTTGGTATGTTTTTATGGTAATTCAGTGAATTGCGAATTTTGCTTTTGACTGGTCGCACGCGCTGTTCTTTAGAGTTTCGTCTAGTGTTTTGTTTGTTTGCACGAAGTTGTACATTGTGAAAGTGAACCATGCCCCCTGATAAAAAAGTGCCCATACGTGGATAGCTGAATATCCTGGAATATTTACATACGACGGAAAAGTTTTATACTGCCGAGTTTGCGAGAAAAACATTTCTAGCACAAAAAAGTTTCAAATAGACCAGCATGTCAAAACCAGTGTTCATATCGCAGGAGTGCGGAAGAAGGGCCCACGACAACAAGTTTTTACAGTGGCAAGTAGCAGTAACAGTAAAGTAACCTCCAAAGGTAAACAACAAAATCACTTTAGCATGGATCTATGTGAAGCATTTCTTGCAAGCAATATCCCTCTTTACAAACTGACAAATCCTGCCTTGAAGGATTTTCTCAGAAAATATTTTATAAATCAAAATATACCGGATGAATCTACTTTACGTAAAAATTACATACCATCAATTTATCTATATGTGCTGGAAGAAATACGCAATGAACTCAAGGATAACATCATATGGATTTCAGCTGACGAAACCACCGACACTTGCGGCCGTTACATTGCAAATTTGATTGTTGGTGCATTAAAACTTGAACCTTCACCTTCCTATTTGATGGTCTGCAGAGAACTTGAAATGGCAAATCATTCTACGATCGCCAGATTTGTGAATGAGGGTATTAAAAAAATATTTCCTGAATCTTCTGCGGATGAAAATGTGTATGTGTTGCTCTCAGATGCTGCCCCCTATATGATCAAAGCAGGCAAAGCCCTCCAAGCATTTTATCCCAATTTGATTCATGTGACGTGTTTTGCTCACGGAATTCACAGACTCGCCGAAGAAGTGAGATCCACGTTTGCGAATGTAAATAACCTGATTTCATCAGTAAAGAAAGTGTTTCTTAAGGCGCCTGCTCGTATAAAGGCCTACAAAGAAAAACTGCCAAATATCCCTTTACCTCCTGAGCCAGTAATAACACGTTGGGATACATGGATCGAAGCTGCGATTTTCGTTTTTGAGGTATTATGCCGTGTTGCGCTAACTCCTTCTTTAGCCAACGTTTCGGACAGCATTGCAGTGTCCATCATCAGGGCAGATGTGTTATTTGAGGTTGTTTTTTTTTTTTTGATTTTATGGATTCTTTCGTAATCCTCTAACTAGCTAGGGCTTATAACAATACCCTTCATGTTTCTAACTAACTAGTACTGCGGCTGATTAGCCTTATTACTATCACCATCTGATGGTTGTATTTAATTGACTGAATTTATGTTACATTAATAAGTTTTATGAGGAAAAATTCTTAACTGGATAAAAAATCTCATACAAATGACAAGAAATAAAAAACAATAAGTTCTGAACTTTTTACGCTGTTTGACTTTGTGATTTACTGAATTTAAGTATTTCATTTTTTCATGTTTTGGCTGCGTCCTTTTCGCTTCGGTGGTCCTGCAAAAAAGTTTGTAAGAGAATTCCTGTGGAAGAAAAAACATATTTTGTTATATTAAAAAAGGATACTATTTCTTCGTCATCGCTGTTATTTTTCTCATGGAGCTTCACGGTGTGATCTCCTTGAGGAGCTCCATTAGGATAATCAGTTTCTCTGTCTTTGATGAGCAGGAGGCCAATTTTTCGCGTACCCTGATGAGGCCTCGCAGTAGGATCATTATGTCCTCGTCATCAGAGGATCCGGTGTCTGGCGCTTGGCGTTGTTCCGGTGTGGTTCTTGGTGGTTCCTGTTGTTCAGGAGCCTGTTGCTGGTGGTTGCTTCGGCCCGCTACGTCCGCCCAGGATCGGCCGTCAACTCTAGCCGCGGGTCTCTGTGCCCGGGGCTCTGCCTCTTTGCGCCTCTGGGCGTTGGATTGCTCCTGTCTGCGCTGGAGAGCAGCTACGTATGCCACCCTGTTGGGGCATTTGCCGTAGTTTGCGGGATGGGCTCCGCCGCAATTGCAGCAGACGGCCGGCTCTTCTCGATTTGTTTTCGGGCACTCCGGTGTGGCGTGACTTCCTTCGCATTTGACGCAGCGAGCGACGTGTGCGCAATTTCTGGACCCATGTCCGAAATTTTGGCACCTGTGGCACTGTGTTCCGTGTTGTAGGTGGTTGCTTCGGTACTTCCTTAATGTGATCCTGCAATGGCACAGGTAGATCACCGCGGCTCTCAGGTGGCCCATGTTTGTTTCCTGGCCAAAGTGTGCCAGGTAAAGCGGGTATTCTGTTCCCGGGGTGATCATCATGACCACAGTCCTTGCCGGGAAGCCTTGATTCTCAAGGTCTTCCATTATGTCGCCTGGTGACAACTTCGGGAGTCCCCTGATGACGGTCTTCTTGAGTTTTTCTGCTTCTGTGGTGAAGGTGTGGAAAGGCTTCTCCTCTCCACGTAGGGCTGATGTCAGTTTTTTGTGGGCTTCTACTGAGCTCACCACAACGCTGATTTTGCCTCCTTTGGCATACCGGAAGTTGAAGTGGGCTCTTCCAATGTGCCTCTGAACTTCCTTCGTGATGTCTCCGTGCGTCATTGACCCTATGGTCATGATTACGGGCGGGACTCGTGTGCTCTTCCCAAGAGTCGGTGCAGTCGTTGGTCTTCGGCTGGTGGGCGCCTGGTCTCTGCTGGTGGACGCCACTGGTCCTGGTGGCGTCGGGCGTTTCTTCGTCGGTGGCGACGATATTTCTTCTGCTGGTTCGCTTACTTTATGTAAGGGTTCATATTTGTTTTCGTGAACCAGACGAAAAATGGGCTTTGGGGGGGAATGGGGGCGCTTTGAAGCCGTAGCCCTCGTCCATTCCTCTACCATGGGTGATGAGGCTCTTGGTGATCCGGTTGCCGAGCCGGAGCCGTTCTGCGAGGATCCAAACACGAATTCCCTCTCGTGCGTATCTGGGTTGAGTCTCCAGCCAGTGGCCCCCTCCGGGAAGTCCATGGACAGGGGCTTGTTTCGCTTAAATGTCGCTTTTCCTCTTGGCGTGCGGTAGAACGGCATTTTGGAGTTATTTTATTCTGAAATGAGAAAAATTTGTATTAGTTGAGTAATTTGCAGAATGCCTTGAGAAAGGCAGTTGGGACGACGTATGTGAATTGCGAAGATTGCCTTGAAAAGGGCAGTTGGGGCGCGTGCGCCTGCTCCAGGCCGGCTGAATTTCTCCGGCCGGCTGTAAGGTGTTGGGGCCTGGCTGTGTGAACACAAGCCAGACGGAAGCAGTTTTGTGGCTATATTACAAGCCACGAAAAATCCTCAAACTGCGCAAAATCCACAAACTACGCAATCCTCTCTCCTCTCTCATCATCTATCTATCTATTTGAGGTTGTGTTCAAATGTGAGCTTATGTATGAGGTTGTGATACCGTGTTGCCAGCTCCAAGCCTCTGAGCTAACATTAAGGAGTTCTATCTGAGCTAATATTAATTACTCAGGCTATTGAGAAAGGAAAATATCAAGACTGTCTTCGGAACAACAACAAAGATACAGGACTTACTGAGGTCTGCAAAGACTAAGTTTCCTCTGGAAACAGATGGAGTGTATAAACTCAGCTGTTCCGGATGTGACAAGGTCTATGTAGGCCAGACAGAACGGACTATCTCCAAAAGGATTTCAGAACATTTCAGAGCTTGTAAACTCGGCCACCCTGACAAATCGGCAATTGCCGAGCATTTGATTGACACCGGGCATTACTTTGGATTTGTTCCTGAAATCCTGGGGAGACCGAAAACTTATAGAGCACGGCTGATTACGGAAGCCATTGAAATTCATAAAAATCCCGTAAACATTAATAGAGACGATGGAGCTAAGCTTAATAGTTCTTGGTATCCGGTAATTGACGGATACACCAGAGCTAAACGAAGAAAACCACTTTAAATAAAAAATGATACGTTAATGTTAGCTCAGAGGCTTGAAGCTGGCAACACGATATCACAACCTCATACATAAGCTCACATTTTAACACAACCTCAAATAACACATCTGCCCTGATGATGGACACTGCAATGCTGTCCGAAACGTTGGCTAAAGAAGGAGTTAACGCAACACGGCATAATACCCCAAAAACAAATAACAAAAATACTTTTGGCCGTGAAAATCTTAAATCATATTTATTCGAAGCTGCGATGTTTTACCATGAACATTTTGAAGCCATCAAAGGTGTTATCAATGACTTCGATAGTGCAGAGGCTTTGACAGTTTTCCAGTGCAAAGAATAGTTTGACGACGCCAGTATTAAAAAAAAACCTAGCTATGATTACCACTCATTTCGCCTACATACCTGCAAGTATAAAAACGCTTGAAACTCATGGATTCAGGTTATGAAGGAAATTCGCCTTATGAATTCCTCGTTGCCAGAGCTATTCCCGAGTAAACTCAAAGAAAAAATTGAAAACATACTGAATAATAACCCAGGGTTTGAACCTTTGTGCCAAATTGATAACTTCATCAACGGGGCAGGTGAAATTTTGCCCGGAACAATAAGTTCGAAAATCGCACCCAAATTTAAATTCTGTCCAGCCACATCAGTAGACGTAGAACGTTCCTTTTCCGCTTACAAAAATATATTAAGCGATCGTAGACACAATTTGTCTACAGAACATTTAGAACAGTACTTAGTCGTATACGTTTTTAAAGTTAAATTCTAAATTTCATTGTTAAATACATTTTATAATTGATATTTTAGAAAATATAATTGCTATCCTTGATAACTAATAGCGTACTAAAATAAAAAAAATATGTAAAAATACGACATCCTGTATTATTTCATGTTGCATATTTTGACCCTTTTTATGGATTTTCGTGCATATTTTAGCTATTTTTATTGCATATTTGCATGCATATTATGGGCTATTTTTGTTGCATATAATCCGGTCTCTACTTATTACAATACAACTTATACATCATATTTAACACCAACCACTGCCATAATCAAAAGTATTACTAATACAGAGTATCTCTGCTTAGTAGCCATGTTTTCAGCATATATCTGAATCTCTGAGGTATTTCGCATTTTTTATATTGCTTGGTAACATGTTGAATATTTTGGACACGTTGTATTCCAGGGTTCGCTGTCCGTATTTATTATTATGTTTTGTACAAGCATTCCTTCATTTTTTGTGAACCTAGTATTATGTTCATGTTCGACTTTCCTCTTATATTCAGAGTCAGATATATTCTGAATCAATATTTTGTGCCATAATAAGGCCTGTACCGGTAAGACAGTCAAGTTCCGATACAATAATGATATGTTTTGCCTCTGTGAAAATATCTGTTTTGGAACTAGTAATTTAATCATAGAATTTAGTACTAATTGTAGGTAATTTAAGTTAGTTTTGCAAGAGTGTCACAATGTGGTTATTCCATATCGTAAAGTAGATTCTGCAAGTGATACGTAAATTATTTTTAAAATATTCACAGGAATGAAACATTTCAATTTGTACAGTTTACCCACTATCGCCCTCAGCCTTTTACAAATTTTGTTAATTTGCAAGTCCCATTTAAAGTTGCAATCAACAGTCACTCCCAAATAAACATATTCATTAACAAGTTCAATACTATCGCATTTGCAGTTCTGCAAAATGTTTTGATGAATATATGCAAAATTGTGGGATGTTATTTCAGGCTTATTTATATTTTTAAAACAAACTGTGTTCAAAGTGTTTAAGTAAGAAATGAAATTTAATTATGCCTGAATAGATTTTCTGGTAAAATTCACCTCAAAAAATATTAGTGTCATACGTTTAGACCAAGCAAATGGGGTATCAAACGGACGGCCCATTTCCACGCATAGTCAAGGGTTTTTCAGGTATTTTAGGTCTCCAGACCAGAGGTGGCTGCCAATTTCAACAGTTATTATAACATAAAAATTGAACTTATTCATTTCTGTTTTTTTTTTGTTTGTGATAGATTGGCAAACATTATTTGGGTAAAGATCAATATAAATATAAAAACACGTAACGCATATAAAAACATAAGATCAATTTATTATGTTTTTATATGCGTTAGGGGTTAAATAAATTAATTAAAAATACTTCAACTTTATTTGTATATTCATATACAAACATATTTTGTACCAAAATTATTATTATTTCTTAGATAAAACGGACATTCTCTTGTGTTATTGTACTGAATACTTATGATTTAAATTACTGTGCACCCTTGTGTAAAAGCCTTTGTATAAATAAATAAACTAATTGGTTAAATGTAGTTAGTAATTATTGAAATATTTTAGGCCCTTTGTAAAATACAACATTTTCTCATCTGAACAACCATTTCTATAAATTGGTGTAAAACTCAATGGGTGTGAAACGCTTGTGGTGAGGAGGGCAACAAGTCAGCTATAAAAAAACATGTATTTTAAAATAAAAAGGAAGAAATCCTTCTGAAAAATCTAAAATAAAACAGGATCGCACAAACAAACAAATTAAAATAAAAAAAACATGAATGAATGAAATAAAAGATTAAAACATTTTTCATAACATACTCTATAAACTAATCAAAAAAGAAATTCAGTAAATTTCTTACATTAACTTCGTACAAAAAGCTCTGAAGAAATAATTGCCCTCACGGCCTATGTTTACTTTAGGGATGCTGAATGAATCACCACGTAGGTATGCAAAAAATGTCATGCACAAAATGCATGGCCAAATGTCCGCAAGCAGGGAAAAGAGTAGAATGAAGGTTGTGTGTTATTTGAGTATTCAAGGGGCTGCATCAGGTTTGTTGTTCTGAGACTTATTAGATTTTTAACAAAGCGCCTCTTTAATAAAATCCCCTCTCCTCGCAATCGCCAGTCACCACTGGCGGACAAAGGCGATTGTTTAAGGGGTATTATTACGGGCCACGGAGGCTTATGGGATGAATAATAGTGCCTCCAGGGAGACTTTATACCGTGCTTAACCCACTACCCTCTGGAATGTACTCTCTCTCTTCTGTACTAGTCCTAGCCTGGCAGACGGGGCGACTCCAATTAACCGCGACGAATAATCGGATTTGTACAGTTGTTTGTTATGATGATCTGCGCCTTTGTTGTTGTAGCCCGACCGCTGGGACTTCAATAATTATGAAAGTTCATCCTCTGATTGCTATCCGAGAAACTTATATTTATATTGAAATATAATAACTTTAATGTCTCGTATTACCAGTATAATTTCGATTCTCAGTTTCAATGTTAATTATAGGAGACTTCAATTTTTTGCTCGGTTCGTCAATATTACAAGAGATTTATATAAGTAAAGAATTACAAAGTCTTTTGTACATACGTCCGTTCTAGTTGAGTCTCTGAGTTATTCTATCGAAGCAATTAGATTCGGCTTAGCTCAGCCCTTGCGATCGGCTAGGCTCGGGTATCTAATCGGAACCATTCGGAACCTGTCGCATCCTGTACAAGCAGTGCCACCTTTGGCTAATTATTAAAACTATCTTTACAGTATACTACTGATACTACAATAAAAAACTTTGACTACACCACTATATAATAAAAAAAATATTAACGTGTTTCAAATCCAATGGTTTCTTTGACCCCTTTCCTTGCTAGCCCGCTCGTTGCCCCCAATACCTTTATGTCCTGGTACCCAGATCAGGGTCATTTTATTGATGGTAACAAATTCTTTAAGTTACTTTAAGGAGTCGTATCATGCATTATAATCATTATTATTAACCAAATTAACTATTTACAAATTTTAAAAGACTGTGCAATTTCAGTTTGAGAGTTTTTGCTCTTAAATTTAGATAATACTTAAAACGGTTGTGTTATTCAACTGAAGTTGTATAAATATTACTAATTGCCTACAGTACTATAATGCTCTGCCGGAAAACTTAAAGTCTGCACCAATGGGAAGGTTCAAGATGTTGTATAATAGCCACATCAAGCAGGAGAAAATATAGCAAATATGCATGTAACAATTAATTAGTAATTTGTTACCTTAAATGTACAAATTACTAAAATAAAATGCATAAATTACATCTGATCACTACTTCTATGTAATATTACCTTAATTTAACTTTTTAATTTAACTTTTTTTAAAGAAAGACAAACATTCCCGGGTTACGAATAACCCAACAATGTTTGAAAATCTCCTACTACCACCACAGAAAGCCGAAAATGTTGTTTGTGTTGTGATGGAGGACTTAGCCAGCCGAGGAATCGAACACGCGACGCTCGGGTGAGACCCAAGCGCTATGCCCACTCAACCACTGACCGGTCACCTTTAAAGTTAGTGTTTTAATTCATACTAACAATGCTTCCTGGAAACGCAGGTAGGTAATCTAATAGTTTACCTACAGACTGTGCATTTCAGGGAATTATTTCACCAAACAGTAGGTAAGTTATTCTCGAATACGAGCAGTTGAGGTGAGTAAGTAGACATGAGGGGAACGAACATTAGACGAGGCAACGAAAGCAAACAGACTCTTCCCAAATGATAACAAACGTTCTTCAGGAAGGCACAATGGCTCTAGGATTCCTATTTGCCTTTTGTGTCTATTGTAGCGCATTGCAGTCTTTCACGGGAGGAATGTTATCAGGAATATACAACGATAAACATTGCCCATTCCCGAAAATTCCAGAAAAAGCATTTTATTACTTTTTAAACGATACCTGCCTGTTATCATTTTATTATTCAATGGAAAAACAGAGGACAATTTATTATTTTAAGTTATAATTACTATCCTGAAACACCTACATTAATAGAAAAAAATCTTCCGAGAAAAAATACATCCCGTCGACGGGAATTGAATCCGCAGCCTTCAAATTGCCGGTCAGGTGCTTCACCTACAATGTAATAAATGGTCGAATGGAAAAATAGAAGTCCACAAGATGAAAAATTAATTCATACTGTTAAATAATGTCCACAGACGCTATGTCAAATAACTTACAAACAATCAGGCCATTTCTTCATAGTTGTATGCAGAGAGGACGGACAGCCAAACAACTCGGTCTTGGCACACATTCCTAGCTTCAGTCAATTTCATACATCGTCTCATTTATTTATTTATTAAGGCATACACAGTACAATAAGATACAGTTAAGAATATTTTTCGTTATAACATAGTTGTAGTACCTATTACGCATGTCCATAAAATATCATTACGTAATTTCGCCTGAGATTGTTATTTAAGGAAGAAAGTTTATGGAGGAAAAAAAAATTGAAATCAAGAATCATAATATGCTCACGAATTGTAATTAACTGTTAATACATAGAAGTTTTGAAAAATGTTATTTTTGTATGTTAGAAAGGAATCATGAAAGATGTCTAAATGTAGTAATTTTTCGTAGTGGGTGAAAGTTGTGATTGCGCGAGTAATTACTGAGTTGTTTGCTGCATTGGTATTGTTGGCTTCAATATGAAAAAGTGTAGTGTGCCTGGTACACTTCGTTGGAACATTTAAACCAATGACGGATAGCAATTCGGGACTATCTTTTTTATTATTTAGCAGATTATGAAGAAACAACAGATCTGATAATTGTAGTTTTGTTGTATTTCTTGAGTAAATATTTAGAAAATTTATTCTGTATACTTCTTACTAAATCTATGTATACCTTATATGGAGGATTCCATATTGTGGAAGCATATTCTCTTGTATAATCTTCTGTTATTTTGATTGTTGACATAACCCAACTCAATTATTTTATTTATTTATTTATTTATTGGACAATTTGTATAGCGCCGCTTTTGTGAGATATCACCTCAGGGGCGCTTTACAGTTGATGCAGGTATTACAAAAAAATATAAATATTACAAAAATAAATTGAAATTCAGTTAAATAAAATGAAGTACAAGAACAGGTGATGAATTATAGAAACAGGTGACACGAAGATGAAGACTCTGCAGTAAGAATCCTAGTTGGTGAGGAAACTGGACCAGCTGCTGCAGCGAGAGAGTGCACCGCGTCCACCAAAAGTGCCAGCACTAGGTTTGTCATCCGTCCAGGTATGTGTCTGCTGCTAATAAAGCGCTGACACAATATCCTCTCATAGATAACAGCCCTTGGCAGCACCGCTGTGACGTACGGCAAGTCCATCATTCATCTTCATGTAATCTTGTTCCTGGTGATTGTGTTAGTGGTGCAATGTGCCGGCAATAAAAGGTGACGTTCGGGATAATAAATTACCCTGGGCACTTGTAAAGGCCTTCAGAGTTTCCAAGAATTCCGTTGAAAACATCTGCGGTACCTACAGTTACCGATTCTCGTCCCAAGTTTAACTTCAGCAAATTTCGAATATTTTTTAGCACATCTTTCGATCTATTAATTTTTAACACACTGCACTCTAATCACATTACTATTAAGTTCTGATTACTAATTGGTAATTAATTCAGAATGTTGATTGACTGAATTTAAAAATAATTTCAAAGGGATATTGCCTCATTTCCCTTGAAAATACTAAAAAACACAATGCGGTTGGAGAACGGCATGACGCGTCCGGCTGTCACGAAGGGCGCTACATACACTTGATCGTTCCATGCCTTCCTCGGAGGTCCCCGACATCTTCTATCATACGTATTCGCATCGTATATTCCCCTTACGCTCCTTACTTCGTTCATCCGCTCTTCACGCTCAAGCCATTTAAGTGTCCCTTTATTAATCTCACTCATTACGTTTACGTAAGCCCAGTATTCTTTGCGGAATTCAAAATTCAAAACAATTACCTATTCTACTACTAATATTTGCAAACCGTTTCTTTAAACTTTAAAGGAACGAGCTTAAAATAATTATAATTGTCTTAATGTAATTATAATAATAATTCGACTACTACAAGGATATCACCGTGTTCGCGAAAATGATCATCTAACGTTTTATAACTGAAAAAACTAGTGAAAGTTTTACATTCGCTATAAGAAATTTTTTTTTGGATATTTAAAAAATAAAATAAAATCACCTTCTTAATTTTTTTCGTGTAATACGAGGAAAACCTTCGTTAGATAACGCCCGTCACTATTTAACATAATAGTTCTCTAGCTGTAGTTAACTCAGTACTTTTGTAAGTAAGCTGTTTCTGCACGGAGTATGGCTGATTTATTAAAATCCTATTTAAAACATGATAGCAAGCAATTTTCTAATAAAATATTCGATTCAGAATATATTGGAGCACGTGTTCATGCAGCTGCGCTTTTTTGTTATATTTAATGACACGTCGTGTTTAAACACCTAACTCTTAAAGTAAGTATTGTACTGTATATTTTCTCCATAAATAGTTAAGTAATAACATAGATCACTGTAGAAATGTATTATAAGTTTGTACAGCGCCCTTGAGGTGTTTTTGCACAAAAACGGCGCTATACAAGTCATCCAAGTATTATTATTATTATTATTATTAAACATATTCAAGATATTAAAGATAAATCACCCCCTTAATTGGCGTATTTAGCCGGTTATCATACCTGTTACCAAATAAATTTAAAAAAGGTCTTTATTATAGCCTCGTACATTCAAATTTAAACTACTTGATTGAAATATGGGGAAATGCATATGAAACATATATAAATTAACTACAGATAACACAATACAATGTTATCAAAAAGCTTCACTTAACTTATTTCACTTCAAACCTAGAACATCCACAAAAAAATTATATATGGAAACTAAACTATTAACATAAAGAAAATTATATGAATATAATACATGACTCCTTATATACAAAATAAATAATAAACTCATACATACAAATACAGAACTCATTAAAACATTCCAAGTACACACACATTTCAGACGGCAAGATGATAAAATACATTTAAACACCGTACATACTCATTTTGGCAAGCAATCCATTGGTTACGAGGGGAGCAACATATATAATTGCCTCCCAGACAAAATTAAAAAAGTGTAAGTACATTTAAAAATTTTTTTTTTACCTTTTTGCTCAATCAACAATACAATGAAAGTGAATAATATCGTAACGTAATGTATTTATGAGTAATGTATTAGTTATTTATAGTTCAATAAGTGAAATAGTATTTTTCTTTTATCTAGAATAAAAACAATAACATAAAACTGACAGTTCGTCAGGAAAACAAAAAAATAATAATAAATACGAATAGTAAAATATTTTTTTCTCCGTGTACTAATTTACATATAATAAAGTTCAACAAATTCACTAATCAACCCCACAAAAAACTAAATTTATAAAAAAATCAATTGAAAATAGAAATGATGTGTTAAAATAACGTCCGATCTCTTCTTTTCATTTTGACCTCAAGATTCTGAACCCCGTTTTTTCTCCCAAATGATTGAAAATCTAAATCTAAATCTAGAATCCTATTTGCCAAGGATTTCACTTACACGGATCCAATTTTGATCTTGACAAACATGAAGACTTCCTTGCCGATTTATTGAATCGGAGTTTTTTAGGGGCGTGTTTGACAAAATGTCACATTCCCTCGATTGTGTCGAGGAGGGTCAATTTGAAATATTACAAAAAGTATCAATTCAACTGGCATACAAATGTCCAAAATCAAATCTAATGACTTGTCTTTGTGGAATCATTATTTTTGCCAAAATTGCGATGTAATCAATTCGTAAATCTTCTTGTTTTCATGAACACATACCTACATTTGTTATATATCTCAGACAACCTTTTTTGTGCTTCAATAGTTTCGTAATGTTTGAAATATTTGCTAGTTTTTCATTAAAATAAAATATACCCTAAAGACACTATTCTAGTATAAAAAATCCCGTTTCAAAAATATATAGGTATGCTGGAAAACGAATATATATGTAATATTTAGGTATTTTATATGTTTTCATTTGATTAATAAATTACTTTTTTAGAAAAACGGGACTTAACTCAAGTATTAAAATTTGGTTAATTTAGTGATGCCAAACTTCCCGATGAGTTTGTGACTTCTTATATTAACGATATTATGTACAACAATAATAAACCAAGAGTTGCAATGAATTCAGAATATTAAAAAATATTCTGAATTCATTTCACCTCTTGATTTATTATTTTTGTGCATAATATCGTTAATTTGGTGATGCCAAACTTCCCGGTGAGTTTGTGACCTCTTATATTAACGATACTAAGCACAGCAATAATATCGTTAATTTAGTGATGCCAAACTTCCCGATGAGTTTGTGACTTCTTATACTAACGATATTATGCACAACAATAATAAATCAAGAGGTGCAATGAATTCAGAATATTAAAAAAAGAAGAAGCCACTTCACAGTTTATCTTATAAACCTGTAAAGAGATGAAATAAGTTATTGGAAACCTTAACCACACCAATTAATAATTTCTATTTAAACTGTAAGAGGAGATATGTGAGTTATAATTATTATTTCTTGAACATAAATTTTGATTATTTGATCGTTCTGTACTATTCTATTGACAGTTTTTTTTTTGTCCATTCGCTCTACATTTCCAAACATTTTTTTCTATATCTTTCTATGCTTACACTATTACTAAGGTTAAACCATAATTTCACTGGAGGGATTTTATTTTCACAGCATTCGTTAAACAAGCATATTCATTCATCACATTTGCTTAAAGGCCATTATTCAATAAAAGCATATAAAGCATATATATAAGCACATAACACACAGCTTATAATACGAACTGAGAACAGTAGAAATAAACAAAATAGAAAAGTTGGTAAATGGAAACCAATTTACGTCTGAATATAGCCACAAAAACATTCGTCAGTAGTATGATTTTTTAGTATAATTTTTGAGGTACAAGATTTTATAAATCAAAGCACTCGATGAAGTAAAGATGAACCCCTCAAGTGAATCGTAAAACAATTTTAAATAAACCTTAAAAAAAACAAATAATTTTTTTGATAAAAAAATGTGGGTTGAAAGAAGTTTCTATAGCTCAGTGGATATAGCAGATGCCCTGATATTCGAAGGTTCGAAGTAAAAAACAAATATCTACAGTAAAGCGTTTCACTTGTGTGTGTTTTTCTAATAAATTATTTTTATAAAGTTTCAGCGTGTAATTTGTTATTTATTCTTCTTGAAAAAAAACTTTGTTTCAGGAGAGAAAAGTTTCACAAAGAATAAATGGATGGGAAGCAAGATCCTTCGCAAGTCCCAGATTTTGTCATTTGCACTTATTTCTTTGCGTCTCTTAACTGACACCTCCCCCACCCCCACCCCCTATCCCGTGCTATCCTTCACCCCTACCTTCGCACACCTTGCGAGCTTCCGTCACCCGAGATGCGAATTCTTTCACCCTTCCGCGTCTAGGGGAAGTTTTCCTTTGAGCAGCACGTCCGCATCCCAGTAACATGACAGCGTGACGTGGTGTTTACAAATCACTACGACGTCTGCACAAGCAGCCTACCTTCAAACCTGGATGCCAGGCATATATCATTATACTCTTGAATCTCAGAGCAGACACATGGAAAATATTAAGCCAAATAATGCCATTTAACTCTCCGGGACCTAACGTGTTTATCTGAACCTAGATTCAATATCAATCTCGATAATTAACGTAAAAAGCCTTAGACGGCAGGCAATTTCTCTTCACTTGCAATATCCAGCAGCAGTTTCAGTCATACAAAATCGCATTGATGCACTGTCCATGGCTTTTTAGGTTAATGCTCTCGATCCCCAGACTCTCATATTACCGAATTCGATAAAAAAAACTCCCATCGGGGGTATGTTGTGGAGTTGAATAGAGTGGGGGAATAGGAAATTTGGGAAGAAACTATTAAGATTTCACATCCGACCACAGCTAAAGCTAATTCAAACAACGTTACGATTCTGAATGGTTATCTTTAACCAGGGTAATTTTGCAATTATTTACCACTCTGAAATAATATTGTCCTTTACCCTGAGTATTTTTTTCTTTGAAGTTTGAAGTTAGTGTTAATGTGTAGGCAACAACAAGCCGTTAGCATACGCGTTGATTGTGAGTATCCGCAATACATTGACTACGGGTTTGACGTCAGTCGCACCCTAATGACAGTGCTGGTAGCACGCTACGCGAGTTGCACTCGCGTCTACTACTCGTTTGACAGAAATTTTAATAAGAACATTTAATTTTTATTTTATTTTTAAAATTTTTCGACTTTCCAACTTTAAACCCATTTTAGGACAGACAAAATATAAATAAATTAGCATAATATTTTAATAATTAAAGTTGAAAAAAAAGCAGACGAAGTATCAGCGCGTCAGTAGGTGACTTATGGTTACATAGCAGTATATTTAGTGTTATAATATTAGATCTATATTGGGTAAGGCACACTGTAGGAATAATTTTAAGAAAATGACCACTAATTATTTATTTATTTATTAACGCCTTTTTTCGGGGCTTTTACATGAGAATATTAAGACATATACATTATTTATTATACATAACTGAATTGCTTCATTAACAACATTTTATATTTGTTTAAAGATAAATTGAAGATTTCCACTGACTTGGTATAATTGTTTTCCTCCATTAGTATTCTGGGCAAAGAGGAATACATATGGTAGTTAGTCCCAGAATAATATTAATACTGAAATACCGTTTTTATGTTTGTTATAGTTAAGCGCACTTGAAGTGAAATGACACTAAACTGCGCTATATAAATGACATGTTATTATTATTTCTATTATTATAGCAGTCATGTAGCTTATAAGTGCCTCTGGCTTCAAATATATTTTTAAAAAGATGATCATTTGTAATTTTTTTCTTATTATCATATAATAGGAATTATTATTGAACAAACACATTTTAAAAATTAATCCTAGGGTAAGGTAGTTAGCTAAGGTCTACATGTCTATTGAAGTAAGAGAAGCAGCTACCATCCTTTGGTTATAGTATAACAACACCGTTTTACCATTTTTTTATAATTTACACTTCACTGCGTTATGAACAACCAAAAAAAACGACTAAATTAATGTTCTTTGATAGTGAGATTTAAAAGAAACCACATTTAAAATCACATTAATATAATGCTAATTCTAATACTTAGAGTGAGGCAGTAATAACGTACCCGTAATCGTTGTTTTATTATAATATCACGTTACCTAACTCAGTAATTAAATTTCCTAAAGGTGGGTCACATCCTTTCACAATTTACCAAAAAGCCACCATTAATTAATTGGTTACAATCGCTGTAAATTTTGCAAGTCCAGCGTAGATTATCTACTCTACACCATAATATAAAACCTCCCTTATCTGCTGCAGAGGTAGGAGAATTAACATACAAATGTCCGAATTATAATCTGAAATCATTGATGAAACAGAACATTTGAAGCAACGTCAAAAACCATATATAATGTGGTCCGACAAAAAATTTTAAAGGTGAATAAAATAAAATACTTCTATGTATGGCAATACCGATTAAAACCGATTTTAGAACAAAAATTACTAATCAAATTTGAGGTTATCTTTCACTTTCAAATATGGAAGGTTGACTGGGACCGAAATATTACATAACTGATGACTTTTTAAATGCTGAATGTGAGCGCTTCTTCCAAATATGTAGTTCTTTCATTATTACGATTTAACAGGTAGGTAATAAAAAGTTTATGTAGTATATATCCACATTTAAAAAAAATACCTGCAATTGTCTGTCTAAACGTAAAAAAAACAAATGGTAAATTTCTTTAGAAAACGTAAAAAAATCAAATGCTCTCGTCTCAATTGATTAATCGCCATTCAAGATGACTACTATTTTCTGAACACCATTTAATTTTTGTAACAAAAATTCACTTGTACCTTACTGATCTTTATAGTTACATTATTTTTCCTTCCAGCCTTCTTTCGTTTTCGGAATAAATAGCCAAAGCACATGAAATAGCCAATAGTAAGCGCCTACCCGCTATGCCAACTGGAACCGGTTAGTAATGAAATAGCTCGTGTGCTCCCATATGCGCAGTTTTCCAATAGCTCTGACGAGAAGAGCCATTTCTCGGCATTTCTAGGAATCTCCTTACAGAAATACCGTCTCACGCGATATGCGCGCTGCAACCACATCCCGCCCTTCGCACAGCCATTAGCGAATATTCTCCTATATAGCTCCAATTACTTGAATATATATAAATGCTGGAAGAATGTTTTATCTCTTCAACTTTGACACTGATTAATGAAAAGTTATTGTGCCATTGTACTGAACTTATATCGTGTTTTTTTCTGACTGTGGCATAGAGCTTTAGGTTATTTGCTCATGCCGGAAAGTCACCACGCCATGCTTCATGCCACCACTATTTCTGTCCGGTGCACTTTTATAATTTGTAGCCTGCACCGAGGCAAGGTGACATTGAAAGAGCGCAGGGAACAAATGTAATTTTCCATTGTTATGGTTTTTTTGTTGAGCTTATTTGTGAGCTTTGTTGTGTAGCGGAAAACAAATATCCAGCTCGAAGATAAGCTTCATCAGTCTCTGTCTGCCGGAGGTTAGAAGAAAAAAACGATGGAAAGATAAACTACCCCTGGAGTTAGATGTCGGGGGCTAATTACAGTTTCCTTTTTATCTGCTTAGTTTATTTTTAGTTTATTCGAGGAAACAAACTTATTGAACGTGACTCGTACGAAAATGAACCAATGTTACTGATTAAATTGTTTGGAAAAAATTTCTCACTTCCGCAGAGGAGGTATTTTAGGGGATATTGATTTTACTTGTGTCGGAGAACAATGGTATTCTGTGTACATGAAAGGGACGACCTTTGACGACATGCCTTGTCGTGGGGTTAGGCTCTTTATTGGCAATTCTGAGTTCGTAGGTTCAAATCCCAGCCTACGCAACTAATTTTATTTAATTATTTCTTTTTTTTTTCACGATTAATTTCAAATAATATGATACAGTATATGCGGTACTTTTCAGAATGGAAAATAACTCTATATCGTCCTAGCAAAGGACCACCATTCATTGTACCACACTTTAATTTCTGTAGCATCATTCTATTCTTAGCCAACGATGTATTAATGAAATAAATAACAACATCACAAAATTTAAACAGATATACATGAAAATCAAGGAAATTTTGAAGGAGTTGGCCACATAACTATTGAGCTTAAAAATTTTGACTCACCATTGAATTAATTTTATGCCAAAAGATGCAAATTTACTTTGTTGTACCCAATCTAATGTAACCTTTAAACCACGTTTTTAAATAAAATAATGTCTCACAATTTGCTTACATATTGGAACAGGGTAAATAAATAAATACATGTAAATAACGAAACAAATTTTTTTTCCACATTTTTGTTCATAAAAATGCTAATAACTAAAAAAAATATTCGGTTTAATAGTCCACGAAGCAATCAAATACGTGAAGGGCCACTTTGCAATTTTTGCATTCACAGCGCGTTTCATAAGTTTAATTCCTCGCCGGGCATACCCGGCATTGTTTCGATGAGGCCTGCAGGAATATATGGTGGGGAGTGGCCCCCCTGACATCTCTGAAGTATCATTGGACCATCTCCCACCCTAGGTCACCCTGATGTACTTCAGTTTCAGGAACACGTACTTGTTACGGACGGGAGCCGACGGGCCCTCTTCACTTGTCGAAATGTCAAAATCTTCAATGCAGATTCCTCAGGACTCAGGATCTGATGACATTAAATGATCCCTGATACTCTCACCATCCGATTCATTCAACAAATTTGGTAATTGGACTAATGTGAGCCGCTCGGCATGCGTTTTTCGCACAAGCTTGTCAAGTCCAGAACTACTCGCCGTTTTGAAGAAATTAAATGGCAGCAGGCTGCTACAAAACTTCGAACGGAAAAAAAAAATTAAGAAAAATATTATTGCCAAAACTACAAAATTAATGCTTCATTATCTACAAATCGTTTGGCTCTTAGAATATTGATCGAAAATTTCAATGGTGTGTTCGTTTCTCGTTTATAGGCCGACTTACTCCAGCCCGTGCGTGATTGCTAGAGATGCACACACGGCTGGGTTTATTTATGCCCGGCAGTGAGCAGGGATTTATGGACAATGGGATAAATATCTTTTCATTTAAACAAATTATTTACTTCAACACTTCCATTGGCTCCACTGCTTTGATAGTCCGTGCAGTTTGGTCGTAGTTCGGAAACAGTTTCAATTATTTATTTATTCACACCTTGGAGGCTTTTAAAGATATACATTGTAGATATAGGTAAGTTTTTCGGGAGTACAATACTTAGTATACAGTATGTAACATAATAAACTAAGAGTATTTACGATATAAGGAAAAAGGGGAAAATCTAGCGAAAAAATACTTCAACAGCCTACCCGAAAATATCAGAACAATAGAAACCGATAAACACCTACTAATAGCAATTAAAGAGAAGTTCAATGTAAAAATACCAAAATAATGAGACTATATTTTTAATTAATTATAAATTTTAATATTCATAATTACAAATACTAAATATTCTTCATCTTGATGCTCACCACTCTTCTAGACACAAGCGCCAGCTTCTATAGAAGAGGAACATTAAAAAATCAAAAGCATTGAAAACTAATTGTATGAATTATTTTAGTTAACATTATTGATTATACTCTTTAAATTGATAAATTATTTAATAAATACTTATTTAAAGAAATTAAAAATAAAATAACCAGGTACAATCAAAGTTGTCCTGGAGAATTGTGCTTTACAAGGGAAAAATTCAATAAATGTGCAAAATAACAAGAGTGCAAAATAAGTGCTTAAAGTACCATGAAAGTAGTTACAGAGCAATATGTGGTAACTTTGTTGAAATTTATAAAAATTAGCGTAAAAAATTTTTTGTAATACATTGTAATTATTCATTGTTGAAGATTTCTTTATTGAAAATCTTTTGCGCTTGCATTTTAAATCAAGTTTAAAGTGAAGCATAATTACATGCGCAGCGAAGTCATATTGTTTGCTTTCATCTCCGTCGCGCAGAGTAAATATATTATATTATTAGGTTCTCCTGTAACTCCGCCAGAAGTTGGTCCTCCAGCCTTGTTCCTGGCGAGGAGGCTCTATTTTCCTCCCCCAGCTGAGTGAAGAAAACTAACAGTTCGAAACTTCGCCTCGAGTCAATAATAGCATGACTCACTACCAAACTCGCACTGAAATGTGATTATACGTAAATGGTAGTCTTTGGTTTTCTATACAACCGCTCAAACAATAGCCCAACTAGGGGTGTAATTCATAGCTGAATCAAAATCGAACAATGAAGATTTAATCTCAAAGCGTAATTTCAAAGGGGTACATATCTGAATACTGTTAAAAAATTTCAAAAATAGATTTCAGTTTTTCATCTATACAAAATTTATAAAGCAGAAAGTCAATTAATGTGTCCAACTAAAAACTCCCCATCGTTAATTAAGCATCAAGAATAAAAAAAACTCGTGCTAGGCCGGGAAGTAACGATAAACAATGAGTATTAGCTACTACTGTGGGGTTTTGCGGTTAGGCTACTGAAATGGTTTTACGGATTTTTGGGTTTTAATACTAAAAATAAGCTTGGTGTACCTTCACAAAGCGATTATACCACTGTTTTTATGAAATTAATTAGGACAATACATGTTGTGTGATAGTATCAGGCTCTAAAGTGTTACTAGACGAATAATGTCAGAGACCAGGCAGGCAGCAAGTAAAAATCGCAAAAATTTCATGAAAACATTGTATGACAATATTAACACCTTTATGTTTATGTGTTAAAATTGCTTCCTTTGTGTAATACATTCTCGCTTTGTGGTAAAGAGGATACAGAACCATTATTTCGACAGTACATAAATGCAAACCATAAAACATTTTACCCTTTTAACGTGGTTTTGACGATAAATCCTGCGGAAGTCGCGTCGCAGCAGACAGATTTTTCAAGTTATTAATGTTTATTTTTAAATAAGTACCTTAACAAACTATTTCCCATTTATTATCTAAATCTCTTTTTGTAGCACAATTAAAAGTAGAAACTGAATTTGGTAACTCATATGGATTGCTGTATAGCAAGATAAGATGATAGCATAATACAAACATTAACTCCACCAGGAGGGCCTATATCATTGCTGGGGTTGCTGTGTGGAGGGTCTTTTCGAGAAGAGACCAATGTTGTAGGAGGGAAAAAACACAGACGCCGCCAAATCGTTCTACAACCGAGATATTGAACTCATGAACGAGTTGTAGAAGCGACCCGTTCTCATGTGACAATTTTTTACCGTGAACAAATGTTGGTCGTGAGTTTGGCATGTTTCCCGATTATGCATTGGTGCCGAAGGGATTGATGAAGCTAGTTCCTTGGAGCATCTTCTATTTTAATACCGGTAGAAAAAGGACAGCATACCTATCTGACGCCTTTGCAATCCGCCTGTTAAGATAGAGGAATCTATCAAACAGATATATAATGATATGTAAACACGTCGTACATGTAAATTTTTTTGTCTTGAACCAATACTTTAATAAAATATTAGTTCATTTAATAGTTATGGTTCAAGTCAAAATAGTTTACGTATACGACGTATTTACATATCATTATATAATATACAGTATACACACTTAAAACTGGGCACTAAACATAAATATTGTTTATTTCAGCTGAACAAAGTGGTGAGTGCAATAATATGTCTGACATATTAAAGCTTACATCTGCATATATTACTTGATATTAAATAGACTACGGTGGTTCGAGGAAAATTCTACATCTATGGTGTAGGGGCGCGCCCTGTCACTGGGCGACGGCCTGGACAAGAGTGTTTTCCAAACTCCGGTAGCGCTTACTCGTTCCAGCTACTCTGTGGCGCATCAAAGGAGTGAACCCATGCACCCTTCCCTCTGAGAACATCTGTGAAGCGCTGCATCGCCAAGGAAGGCAAAACAGCGCTCTGTGTGCGTGGTTACACTGTACTCGAAATATGTCCATGACGCCTTGTGTGTACCTTACTGACCTGTCACACTAGATATATGATATTTTTTTAAGTGAGGGCGTGGCCTAGATAATTTACTAGTGATATACTGTGATCTACAAGCCAGGCGATATTTTAATATTATCCGATCAAAGTGACAATTCCGGTAAGAAGAAGTGATATTCCGTGCTCTCCCACTCCTCCTCTAGCGCATGTTAAGGGGGGGAGGAAGATTATAGCTTAAGACGAGACAACACCCTAAAATAAAGTTGGAATCTTAACGACGTAAGTAAAGAAGCCGTGCACAAAAATATGCAACGGAATGCTCTAGTGTAGTGGACAAACCTGCGGTTAAATTTGCCTGAACAAATCTCTAAAATACAGCGGATATCTTAACGACACAAGTGATGAAGTCATGTACAAACGTCATACGGCGCGTGGCTAAGGACGGACCTATGGTCGAATTTGTCCTAGTAAGCCTAGAGAATTGAACTTTCCATGGAGTTTATTTAAAAATATATATTTTTAGGTTATATTTCATTTAGTTCAAAATATATTGTTTTAACTGTTATAAACCTTTATTATCGTCTAAAACTTATTCTGAGTTTTTTTTTAATTTTGATACTTTTAAAAGGTTCTACGATAATTTTAAAATATTTCACACTACTTTTGGTCGTACACCAGACGTTAAAGTTTTTTTTTAAAATTGCTTTACGAAGTTGGAGTTAAGGCGATGCCATACGTAGTAATGCAAAATCATGTGTTTTTGGTTTGAAAATTTGGTCGCCTAGAAATGTTTCAGATGCTCTAATTAAATACTGCGAGTAGAATACATCTTGGCCTTTGAAATAATCGAGAATTTTTTAGATAAGTCTTTTTATAAGTCCAGAAAAAAATAATGTATAAGGCCTATTAAAACTTCTATAAAGTTCAAAATCTCCTACTTACGAACCCATTTTCGGTTATGATTTTATTGTATAATGTGGAAAATTAAGTTATTTATAAAATGATCGAAAAAAAAATTAATATTCATGCCTGGACATCCACTATTATATACAAATTAAATAAAAGGCACTTTTTGGCCATGTTTTTTTCTTGCATAAATCAAAACAGGCGGATGGTGTTAAGCGGGAATTTAAACCTTATCGCCATCTACGTAAGGGTTGTTATTGATAGCGGCTCAATTTAAAATATTATACGAAGTAGAAAATATCTATCGACGTAACCAATTTTTTTCGTATTTTATCTTACTGAGTATGTACATACATAAGAATGTTTTTTTTAAATAAGACTTTTGGTAACAGCGATTATAGATTTTGAATCACACTCCACCACTGAAATATAAAAAATAAAAATAACTAATAAAATAAAAACTGTGCTATTTTCAGATTCCAGCCTCGCTAAGGGATCAACAGTATCATTGTATCGGAAAAAGTTAAATGAAGTTACAATCGAAATAGTATTATGTAACTATAGAGACCCCTGTGAGACAGCCAAAATTTGACGGCCCACCCTAAAGTACGTATTTTGTGTACATTATATCCTACACATAAATAAATGTACGAGATAAATGGCGAGCACAAGCTAACAAATTTTAAAGTTTCATTCAATTTTTGTGTTTTTTTTAACATGATGAAACAGCAATTTTTACTTATTTGTGTTTGATTAACAAGAAGTAAAACACGGAAACGTTCCAAATTGGAATTCAATATTTGAAAGAGCAATATACGCTTTACTCGAAAAACAATTTCGTTGGCGTAATCTCGCAACTCTATCTTTTACTACTGAATCTACAAACAAAGCGTAATCAAATGTGCATGGTGATTTCTCTGCTGATATTTTGGCGCAGCATATTATTCCTTTGTTGTGCAAGGTTTTTTGCGTTACTCTATCAGTCGGCATTTTATTTTCAATTGTATTCACTTGAATCGGATATTAAATTTTCATTTTCCATATGATTCGCGAGTGGAGCGCGTCCACCATTGGACGTATATTTGGATAGAGCGGGAAAATGATTTGCCATTTGCTTTTACTCCCCTCCTTCCCACAAATATTGCGGAGACTTGATGCGCCCATGCGATGAGTTCATTACGCGCTTAAGCAACCGTATACGCTTAATGGAGAGAAGGTTTCCGTTTTTCAACTGGGATCAAATTAATTTCGTTCATTGGACCTAATAAGAGAAAATATAAAACATTTTTTTATTGGCAGATACCTAGACAGGTACAGTAAAATTTTCGCGTACCTAACAGTTTTATAATAAATTCTTGTTCGTATTTAGAGCATTGGAGGTTCATGGTCTAAAGTTTAGAATATTATACAGAAATTTTCACATTTTATCAAATAGTAAACTATCTTTAAAAGTTACGTCGACAGCTTCTTACACTTTTTTGCCTTAAGTGGGGTCCCCCAAGGTTCCCACCTAGGACCAAATCTATTTATACCTATAATTGTTACTGGAATTTCATTAATTTTTGAGAATATTAAATTTATTCTATTCGCAACGATCTAAATATATTTCAATCGATCAAAAATTCTTCGGATTATTTGACTTTGCAAATGAACTTAAATAAAAGTTCTGAAAGGTGCCTCGTAAATAAATTAAATCTAAATGTAGACAAATGCCAAACGAACAGTTTCTACAGATCAAAAACCTCCCTCTTATTCGACTACTTAATTAATATTATCAATCTTAAAAGAGCAGATGAATTCAACGATCTTGGCGTTATTTTGGACTTCTGAATCATATAACAACTATTACAAGCAAAGGATTACAAATGCTTGAATTTGTTCTCAGAATCGCTAAATACTTTTACAGTTTATAGTCAAGTGGAATATAATTCATGTATTTTGTTTCCACATTTTAACTCTCATCGCTCACAGATCAAAAAACTTCAAAATAATTTTGACGCTGTATTAATTTCAAAATAGGTATTCCCATAATTATGTGAACTTACGAAGTAAGCACAATTTATATTAATTTTCAGTAAAGCGAAAAATATTTGCCATCTTTTTATTGTATAAAATTATTAATTCAATGTTTGACTGCCTTGACGCCCTAAGTTTGTTGTCACTGTGTAGTGTACATGTGTATTTCCCAAACATGCTAGATGAAATATTCTATTTCACAACAATAACTTGATTGTATGTATTTATGTATATCACTGATATTTTCGTTCTCAATGTAGACGCATATAAATACAAATTAGTTCCGCATTTTTTAGTCAAATAGGCCAGGAAATTGAAAAGAGCTGCTCAATAGGAGTCGAAGGACGTCAAGCCAACAATGGAAGACCTCATGTACGGTCCAGGAATTGGTGTTATATAAAAAATATATGGTTTTAAGACGCTGACGCCGTACTATTTTTTCTTTTGCGTTTTATTCCAAACTACTTTTTTCAAACTGGTTTACAAGAAATCTCAATCTTTTTATCCATTTTGTTGAAATTTACAACACGTATTTTAGCTATCATTTCTACAAAAAAATTTCCTACGTAACATCTTAGCTATTACCTTTCTTATTAAAAAAAAAATGAAATTTTCATACGATGCCTGACGGAAAAAATAAGTACACCATCAGCAAGGATTTTCAAAAAAGGGTCCTACTTGATTGCTCATTTCTCCGTTATTTTCTTTTTTTTTTCAAATTGTTCATAAAACTACTATGCATACGTATAAAATTAAAATAAATATATTACCTCTATGACCTCTGGATCTATGTACAAGGAGCTTATCACACTGTCAAGTAGGTCGATTGAAATTCTTATAAAGCTTTCTTTTCTGCAAGCGATTATATGGTGGGATTTCGAACATTTTTTATGGCTTCTTCCGCGAGCTGAAAAGCCAAAAGTTCTGAAAAGTATAGAACAAGTAGAGATTACGACCCTGCAACCACTATGGTTTCTTTAAGAAACAATTTTCTCTGCAATCCGAAGGGAATTTTTTTGATTAGAAAATCACGAAAATATCAAAACGTGATTTTATAATTGTAATATTTGTATTTCAAAGAATTTCGTTTTTCCATATTAAAATATGTATATCTACATTTCTCGTATATATATTTTTTTAATTTCTGTCAATTATTTATGGATTCTCCAAAATATTTTCACCTTTTAATGTTTGAATTCTGTTAGAGAAATAAAGTATTATTTGTGAATTAGAAAATAATATAATTCGTGTTTCATGTTTTTTTCAGATTTACTAGTTTTATTTTTTCTTCAATTATATATTGCCTTGATGGGTATCACATCCAAAAGAATAGTTATTCCAACAAAATTGGTTATTACAATTTGTGCTAGTTGTTATGACAATCGTTGAACCTGTAATTCCAATAGGAGGAATTAAGTTTAAGAAGTTTAAAAATCACTTCTGTATCCTTATTGTGTCTATACTGGACGAGTTAATGATGTTGGAAAAATGAAAACGTTAAAAACTTAGCTATTTTTTCAAGGAATATTCTATGATCTGAGAATAGTATGGAATAATAGGCAAGCCAGCCGTAAGCGGTCTCGAGGGGTACTTTCAGAGGGGCGGCAAATACAGCAATCTAGTTATGTTCAAACTGATTCTCTTTAACTAGTACAGCATTTCGAATTTAGTTATTTTTTTTTAGAATTGCCTTGTAATCATTATTATAGTATAACTATCACATAGCAATGTTTAGCATCTGTCAGAATTGAGATGCGAAACGTCCGCAATCTTACATATTTTCTCGTCGAAGCATAACGAGATGAAGAAATGTTAATTTCCCTCACTAACCTGATTGGTGAATATACTTAGCCTACTGAAAAACTTTGTTCCATCGAAGGAGGCATCGGTTTCTTCTCGTAAACGCCAGATAACCAGAACCAACGAGAATCAAACATAATCAACATCTGCCGAAGAAAATTTAAGGTCAGGGTATCGGGTACTATTGTAAAATATGTCACCTTTTTGATAAATTAGAAGCGCGCAAACTACTCGAGCGATTTTTGGCATATAATTCCAAGTTTACAAAAACGTTTTGAGCGATCGCTTCCCGTAATGTGCCAAATTTATTAAATCTAAAAATAAGGGATTAAACGGTGAAATCTAGGTGGATTCATTAGCTTTAAACTACTTATTTGTACATAAAAATTTGATATGTTTTCATATTAATATTTTGAGGAATGATATTTATTAAATTCTTTTGTATATATATATATATAATCGCTCGAGTTGTAAACTGAATTTTCATTTATTTATTTTATATTTGTATAAAATTAAATTAGTAGTTTTTTTAATTTAATATTTTGGTGATAAATGTTCAAAGAGCACGTGTTCTAATTTAATGCAAATATTTATTATGTTTATTTGTTTTTAACGGCGTTGGCTTTACGGGTACTTAAAAAAGATATTACACGTTCATACTAGACAAATATTGATATGAGACACTCTATGTAATATTTAATTCATCAGATATCAAAGAGAGAATTTGTACGAGATAATTGGTAAACAAATTTTGCTTGTTTACATAGTAATATCAAATAACAGCGATTTATAATAATTAGCGATTTTTAAACGAAAATTTGAAATCTGGAAAAGATAAGATGTTCGGTCTTTTTCTGATATTTCTGTTTTAAATCTTTGTACAAATATATTATTTTCAAATAATGAAATATTACAATTTGAGGCTTTACACATAAATTATTCCAAAAATAAACGCCTAGTATTTTTTCATTAATTTGTTTTTTTATGTAAATTATCTTGTACTTATTATCGCTATTTACTGTTGCTTTGGTAAAAAAAACTTGTTATTTATAAGGAATAAAAATAGTACCGGTAATGGAATAGGTTACTCTATGTCTCCATGCGGATTTTAAAAAGAATATCTTAGCTAAATAAAGTATCAAAATATGTCCTCAAATTCACAACGAAGCGAAGACTCAAACCACATGCCCTCCATTCATTCTGAAGTAGAAAAGAACAAGTGCAGCGGAATGCATATATTAAATATCCGCCAAGATGGCACTTAGCCACTCCCTCCCCCAACCCCTGCCCTGCTAACCACCCGCCACCTGCAGAGTTTTTGAAGAACTATCGCGCCGAAGAGGAAACGACGAAATCTTCAGAGGTTTCATTTATTATTCAGACTTGAAAAACTGGAAAATTCATTGCACTTAAACTGTGAACTTTGGTTTCAAAAAAAGGTTAATCTAGAAAACGGAGAAGTTTTATTTCTTTAAAATTTGCGTAATATATAGCTTCAGCAAAAATATAATTTATGTAAGTAAGTATATTTAGTTACGCTCTCTGTAGGCATTTAAATAACATCAACAAAAACAGTTAAAAATGCGATATAAAATACGTTAAAAACAAGGTCATTCAGGTCAAGTTCCATAATTAAGAAAAAACGCTGTGCGTAATTGAAGTGTGGCGATAAACATTTCAAATAAAAATAAATATCTCCTATAAGCCTGATAATGTACATTTGCAAACATAAGTGAAGTAGAGTTATCATTCTTTTTTTGAATTTGGGAAGCTGGTTTTGGCATCATTTATTGGATAATTAACACCTATCCCATAGGTCACTCCAAGTGTTTTGCTAAGTTTGGTGATTAGCAGAGGTGCCGGGTTCTTTGGGCGAGCCTGCCCACCAACTGCGTGGTGTGCCAGATCGGGAGAGGCTGGTTTGGGGAGATCCTTTGACCTTTCCAACTTCTTCAAACTGATTCGTGGATGGTTTGAAAATCCGACTATCATTGAGAGTATTAGTCTCTATGTTCCTGATGGTTATATCCATCACTGACAACATAGACTGTTTTATCTCCCGGTCTGCAGGACTAACTTGCCAATGGTCATGCCGGTGGGGAGAGCAGTCTTGCTTTTGAACAGAATCAATTCGGAAATTGACATATTTAGCATCGGTGAAGCTGCCTTTAATAGGTAAGCTCTATTGATGCTGGTATAGTTGATTAATTATTATGCAATACCATTTTACAAATGTATAAACGAATTAAAATGTAATTTTGTTATGTTTTTAAGGGAATAAACTAAATGAATTGTAATTGAATTGAAATTGAATTGAAATTGAATTGAAATTGAATTGAAATTGAATTGAAATTGAATTGAAATTGAATTGAAATTGAATTGAAATTGAATTGAAATTGAATTGAAATTGAATTGAAATTGAATGGAAATTGAATTGAAATTGAATTGAAATTGAATTGAAAATGAATTGAAATTGAATTGAAAATGAATTGAAATTGAATTGAAATTGAATTGAAATTAAATTGAAATTGAATTGAAATTGAATTGAAATTGAATTGATATTGAATTGAAATTGAATTGAAATTGAATTGAAATTGAATTGAAATTGAATTAAATTGAATTGAAATTGAATTGAAATTGAATTGAAATTGAATTGAAATTGAATTGAAATTGGATTGAAGTCTCTAGACCCATCGCATTATGCCGCAGTGGGAGGTATATATTCAAATGTCCGTGACTCCTGGACACACTGATCCCTAGATTCCTTCCCAACCCTTATTCATTTTACCTTCGGGAATTTGCTTTCCTTCCTCTCCTAAAAATCAACCCGCCACACAGCATCTCAAAAGAAGACATAGCTTGACGTAAAAAAATAAAATTATATTAGATATTTGCTTTATTTACACTTTGCAAAATATTTGTTTCCCATGCGTGACGGCAGAACGATAATGTGACTAGCAGATAATTCTTTAATGGCTATCATATTCCAGAATAAATGGTTGAAACTACTTCAACTTGAAGTAGTAATATAAGAGTTGTTTACGTTGAATAATTTTAATAAAATTTTGCTTAAATAAAAACCTTCAAACATAGTTCCGAATAATGAAACTGCCACAAACGAATTGAAATGGAAACCTTTTTCCCAATTCAGTGTTCGGTTTTCACTGCAATCAAACTTGTGGATCACGAATAAATTTTAAAAACATAATTCAAATACATCAGAACCAAGTCAATCAAATTGCATTGATAAACAAAAAATAAACTACAGTAAAAAAGGTTTCCATGATAACCCCTCAAAACGACAATTCAACACTTCCATAAAAAATGCTACAACGTTATGTAAAATGACGAAACAAAAATACGGTTAAATAATTTCACTTTTCATAACTTTATAGCACTTTTTATAGGTGTGTTGAATTGTCATTTTGATAGTTACATAAGTAACCTATGTAACCAAGTTTTTGTTACATCACTTTTCATAAATTTATAGCACTTTTTAAAGGTGTGTTGAATTGTGATTTTGATAGTTACATATGTAACCTATTTAATTTAGTTTTTGTTTTATCACTTTTCATAACTTTATAGCACTTTTTATAGATGTGTTGAATTGTCATTTTTATGAGTTATCCGGTCACCGTAAAAATCAAGTGAAATAATTAATTTCTAGCTCAATCACACATATAAATCGACGTTAACCTCAAAGAGAAGCTATTTAATGTATCGAAGGGAAATATAAGAGCAACCTTGAACAACAGTAGCCAGTTGCCCGGTAAGGGCTGGTTAGGTAGACTACCCTGTCCAAAAACAAAACACCTTCAAGTTTTTACTCCGGTAAAAGCAAAGCAAGTATTAAAACACTGAAGCATCTCATAAGAACGAGTTTAATTTGATAAAAGCTTTTGTGGGAAAGTTTACACTAACAACACTTCTTAGTTTCAAATTTGTTGCCTTCAGGTTTTGCTATCGTAAATAGATAAAAGGAAAAATGGTGTTTTGCCTGGAAGCAATAAGTTAAAATAAAACTTAAATATAAACTACTGTATTATTTAGAAGCAAAGGTAATTTGATTATCAGCTGATAATGAAAACCTCCAAAATATAAAAAGTTATTTCCCTCTTTTTCGACACTCTTGAGAGAGTGACGCTTACCGTATTTTAATGTATTATTCACAAAAGTTGTATTACCGAAAACCATTTATATATTTTTTTTTTACATTTTTTTAATGTTTAAATAAGCTGAGACCTGAGACCAGAGACTGTCTAGGGTTGAATTACCGATATGCCACAAGAATTAAAAACTAGTATCAGCTCTAAAACATAATACATTTCATAAACTATCGGTATTTCGATGGAAGATTCTCCGATGAACTAACATCATTGATCCATTTGACTCCGATGAATATTCACGAAACACGCCATACGCGTGCTTAACATTTGTAGGTGTATTTTTCACACGAGAACGGGTCGTTTTTATGACGTCAGCCACAATGTGTCCGAACTACTTCAACATTCACTCCTCAAGAATTGTGCCCACGCACGTCACAAAGCACTGCAATTGCAGAGTCGACCTTGTACATTAATTTTGTTTTTGGATATTACTTCTACTTGGCTTGGTAAACACAAGAATCGAAATTTCACTTTATCAAGTATGGCGTTGTCTTCATATTGGCCATAACAAAAATGTATTTTTATTTAATGAATATTCTTGCCGCTCCAACAGATTCAAAATATCGCGGCATGATTCCTTACTGGGGTATATTTTTATAAAAAAACTCAACACTGTACTGATGATTTTCATTCCGGTTTCGATTAATCGATCAGATAAGTAGGAAATTTACCTTTAACTTTTCCAAAATTAATCAGAATCCAATTATAATTTGTTTAAGTTTTTGTGTAAAGTTTTTAAATCCCTTATAAGGCAGACCCTGTGCGTGGGTTCACTAAATGATTTCAAGCATATTCATCATTTGAACCTTCGTACGTTTTAGAATTTGAATTTATCATTCCGTGAAAGGCTCTTATTATGTAGTAAATAGTGTATATTTAGACCCTTTATACAATCCTTATTCAGTCGCTTTTACCGTTTCAACCAAAGATATTAGAAGAACGAGATATGCTATGTTGGCCGCCGGACCATAGGCGGAGTACTACCTAATTAGGGTACTTTTAATACTATCGGGACGTGTACGCACAGAAATCTGTTCTATGTATTAGTGCGGATACCTTAGGGTAAACGAAGGTGTGCAGTAGTATTGGTGAATAAAACCGGCGACACTAAGCAAAACAATTCCACGCAGTATGAACTGCTCATAACACATCTCGTTCTTCTAATATCTTTGGTTTCAACCTTCCACGGAAGTGAAGTGTGTTAGTTCGTTGCTAGAAAAAGTAGAACACAGCACCATTTGGAGAAATCCTTGACAATTACTATGGTACGTGCTATAAAACAACATTACCCCGCATTTTATTGCTTAACAGCTTTGTAAGCTCCACTTTCTCTGTCTCTAGTGTCTCTAGCCCTAGTCAAACCCAGAACAAACAATTTCCTTTATTCCGAGGAGGATAGCATTTCTTGGAACTATCACATGACCTACGCTTTGTAATACATATTCGGGATAATTTCGAATAACTTAATTCAATTTAATATCAATAAAAACTGAATTCGTTATAAATGTACATGTACAATGATTGAAATGTCCAAAGAAGCAAAGTCCACAATGGAGTGCTGGTACCTACCCTGATGTATGGGAGTGAGGCATGGAACTGGCAAAGAAAGGATGAATTTAGGTTGAATGCTGTTTAAATGAGAAAGAAAGGAGTGTAAGGAGGATATATGATGCCAATGCAAATGGTAGCAGAAGTCGGGGATGCCCGAGAAAGACATGGCACGATCAAGCGAATCAGATACTCGATTCGGGCCATGTCGAGAGTCAGAATAATAGAAGAGTATGAAGAGGATGTATGAATGTGAATGAGGCAAGAAGTGTGTGCCAAGACCGAGTTGTTTGGCGGTCCGTCCTCTCTGCCTACCCCTGCGGAGAAACGGAGTGATGGTTAGTAAGTTTATAATGATAACATTATAACATTTGTAATGGTCAATAGTTGGAGTTAAATGTATGTAAAATCATAGTACAGGGTTTTCCAATAAGAGGTGTTATTTTAAACAGCCCGCTATTTCGGTAGATGTTACTTTTGAAGCTGTCATTTTTTGACATTTGAAAAGTAGAAACTACGTTATTAATAAAAATAGAACGATACACGCTTCAACAACGCATTGAAATTATTAAAATTCACTTGAGTGAATCAAATGCAAATCATCTTGAGTGATGAGTCCCATTTCCACCTCGGTGGCTTTGTCAACAAGCAAAATTGTCGCATATGGGGCTCGGAAAACCAAAGAATTATTTTTGAAAATCCTCTTTATCCTCAACGTGTGACTGTTTGGTGCGGTTTAAGGTCCGGCGGAGTCATTGGACCCTACTTTTTTGAAAATGAGGCTGGAGCAACAGTTACGGTGAATGGATTGCGCTATCGAGAGATGATTAATGATTTTTCATGTACGAAATTGGATGATATTGATTTAGACAACGTTTACTAAAACAAAACGGCGCTACGTGCCACACAAGCAACGAAACCATTGATCTTTTACGATTGAATATCAAAATAACACCTCTTATTGGAAGACCCGTTATATTCGATGTAGTCTTTAGTCACCTAGACACCAAAAACATTATACGAATTATAATTATGATAACTTACTTTATTAGAGATTTTAGTTAACTCCAAACATATCAAATAAATATAATTCAAGAAATAGTAACGATTTACACAAATAAATTCAAACCCTTAAAGCCCCCGTTACATTTGGACAAAAGTAGGGGCCGGATGTTGCCTGCGTTGGAAAAGCACCGAAATCATTTCAAAATATTTTAATTTTATATTCTTTTTTTTAATGCGAAACATAAAAATTAAAAACAAATAAACAGAACTCCAAACTAGAAGCTTTTACTTAGGAAAATCACTGAAATTGTAACGAAAAACGTTCTAGGTAGGTCAGTGTTCATGTTTTAAGCCAAATTTAGGAAAATTAACACACGTAGTTAACTTCCGTACTCACGACATGTTTATAAATCAAACAACAGGGTTAGGGTACCCATTTCTGACAATGTGCGAGGCTTAATTCAAAATATAAACCACCCATTTATTTGGTAGGTAAACGTTACTTTTAAAGGTTGATTAATTTCGCTTGCCAGCAAATAAAACGGGAAGAAGCGTTGTACTGGAATATTGTGCAATAAGTACGTTTAATTTCGCCGCATATGTACTGCTTTACGATCTCAGTCACGGTTAATTATTATGAACTCTTATTAACATTAATTATGATGTGTGATAGTAGTATGAAAGTGAGATAGTGAAATTGCTTAGTGGATCCCAGCACCATTAATTAAACTACCCTCAGATTTATGGCCGGTTCGGTAGTAGCCGCTGTTACCAGCTTTGTTAATAAAAGTATAATAACCACTTTTCGCGTACTTCATCTTCGTGAACTTTGGCGTCAGAAACATGGCCCGAGTAAGTACCGATAAAAATATTAATCCCTTAATAATTCTTGAGCACACACTATAACAATGGAATTTACTTAGGACCGGCGCTTTTAAAAAACATTAAATGGTTCCTCTGATGTATCTGAGAGTGGGCGATTCGTTACTTTCGCTCAAAAACACACTTTCAAATTTATGGCGCAGAGGGCAAAATGTGCGTGAGATTTTTGTAAGAAGAAGCATTATAATTTTTACAATATTTTACTGTCATAATTCTTCTCGTACATAAATCTGCGCGCCAGTTTTTACGTGTTATATATTGAGTGACATAAAATAAGCAGAAAATTACAAATGTTATGCTTTTACCGGTGTTGGATGATCACAAGCCCCACGGACGTTTTTTCTTCTTGAAATGGCGAATTCATAAGGTGGGAATCTTTACGACGTAAGTGAAGAAGGCGTGTACAAAAATATTCTATGTGCGGCTTCAGTGTTGAAGAGACTTACGGTCGATTTTGCCCTAACAGGCCTAAAAAAAAGATCTCTCCGCTGGGTTTATTTTAATTAATTCTGCTAAACGTATTACTAAAATCAAGTAAGCAAGCAAGCAAGTTACTATTCATCATCTAAAAAAATAAAATCTGGTGCTAAACGCTTATTCTATATTAAAAAACGATTTATATAAAATATTTTATCACTAAGGTCCTGTTTTTATTAATATTAAATATAAATTTCTTAAATCCGTGAGTTTCGGTCTGAAAAAATCATATATATATTTTAGTAACGAATTTGTCGGAATTTATTAAAATATGAGCTTCCAATAAACCTTAGTTATAAGAGTTTTGTGTCGCCTTAAACGGGAACGCATGTGTGTGATATTATTTAATTTTTTTGACATTTACACTATATTTTACTACAAGTTCTAATGTACGAAATATTAAATTATGCAAAGTAATTTACCAATTACATATGTCTTGGTAATTTTGTCTGTGATGTAAATTATTTTTCTTATTCCTTACTAATGTTGGAGGTATGAGTAATAATAACAAAAAATCCTAATAGGAAGAGAGTGTTTGGAGAGATGAATAGAAAAAAATTAAATCAGGAAGAATGTGTTGAGAGAAAAAAAATAATAATAAATATACAAAGCTCAAAAATTGTAGTCTTATTAAAATGATATATAAGTTTCATATATTTGCAAAGAATCATGAAAAATGTCTTAAATGTAGTAATTTTTCTTATTGGGTAGTAGTTGAGATTGCCCGAGTAATTGGTGAGTTATTTATTAATTTTCGGGAAATCGACAGTTTACATTTAATCAGTTTGTACATAAGCATTATATAGTTAAAATAAAACCAATTATGGATTTCCTCCTTGTGACTTTACCATTTACTGCATTAGTGTTTTTGGCTTTTATACGGAGAGTAGTGTGCTTGGAACGAATCATTTGAACCAATTGAATTGAATTGAATTCTGGACAATCTATTTTATTGTTTAGCAGGTTATGTAAAAACAACAGATCTGAAAAATACTTCTTTTTGTAAATTTAACGTATTATTATTTGTAATTTTGATGTATTTCTTTAGTAAATCTTTCGGAAATGTATTCCACCTTTCTTCTAAATCTATGTGTTCATTATACTGAGGATTTCATATTGTGGAAGCATAGTCCAGTGGACATCTAACCAATGAACCAAACAATATTTCTATTCTGAGCACTTTTGAAAACTTTACTTATTCTTAACTCTTTCAATACCAGAGTTCATCCTGAAGAACATGAATAAAAAATAATACCTCTTGATCTATCTGCTCTTATATTTCCCTTCGATACATTAAATAGCTTCTCTTTGAGGTTAACGTCGATTTATATGTGTGATTGAGCTAGAAATTAATTATTTCACTTGCTTTTTTACGGTGACCGGATAACTCATCAAAGTGATAATTCATCACATCTTTAAAAAGTTATATAAAGTCATGGAAAGTGATGAAACAAAAAAAATATTAACTGGGTTAAGTAGGTTAGGTTGAGTTAGGTTAAAAAAAAATTTCATCGTTTCTAATGACTTTATATCACTTTTTAAAAGTGTGTTGAATTGTCACTGTGTTGAGTTATCATGGAACATTTTTAATATGTTTTTGTATGCATAATATTTTAAACTAAGGATAAATATATCATGTATGTTTTTTATGTTAATTAATCACCAGCCGCCACTGATTACCACCCAGTTGAGGGAAAATAATAACACCCTAGAACGGTGGTTCGCAATTAGTTTTTTTCCCGCGTATCTGATAAAAAGACGAAGTAGCCAAATATAAAATTTAAAAACTTAATAAGGTTCCGACGTTTATGAACTTTAATATCTTAATCCTTATTAATGGCATAAAATTAGCAGTCGAGTGCTTCTCCCATCACATTATTATTGCAAAATTCTTCCCTCGTCACCCTTGTAGGTACTTACGCTGTCATACGCAGATTGATGACTCAAAATATATTTCCCCTGGGGGTATGCGTACCACAAATTGGGAACCACTGGCCTTGAGGAAACTTCTCCTTCTAGTTCTACTGATATCACCATCTTTAAACAGGTTCTTGCTCTTGTCCAACTAGTTATCGCTGGTTCTTAATAAATAAGTAATTATTGTATTTCATTTAATTTTCAATATTTGTTTCTAATAGTTGGTAATTGCACATGATAACAAGTTCTGTATTTCAATTAAATAGGGGAAATACTACATTATTTTTTTAAATAATACAGAATGTACATACAGAAACGGTTTAGTGATTATTCCACATTCCAGTGTCCTTTTTGAAATTGTCATTCCTTTCCTAAAAGAAACAAGAACTGAAGAAGCAGAACTCATCACCAGTGTTATTCATTTGTTCCATCGTCGTTCACGGTCATTACATAGTGGTAAATGCATCCCTAAGTTGTCGTTTGGTGAATTTAAACAGAGTTATGTGGTGAAAATATAGCATTAATGGTGATTGTATAAGGTGTATACCTATAAACTGCAGTTATATGAAATTCTCAAAAACTGACAAGACCTAAAATAAACCAATATCGTCAAAGTTCCTGGAATATTCTCCTTATATTACTTATAAGCAATTGATTGATCTCTTACTAATTTACATACAATCCTTTTTAAGTGCCACACGAGCATCAAATACAGATTTTTATTTACTCTAACTTTGAGAGTATTACAGTACTGTTCATTGTTGATATTATAACACTCCTGTATATTCATTGTTTGCATGTCGTGTAGATTGTGTAATATTTGGCACGCGGTGGTTTACCAGAAGTTGATACACGTAATTAGATTGAAGCGGTATAATATTATGTGAACCAGGCTTGATTACGGCAGGTAAATGAAATCTAATATTCTGCCCCGATTCATTTCTGCCGGTAAAATTAGACTGTTGACTGAGGTTAATATTATTGGGTGTCAATTAATGTATCACTAAAAACAATGCTTTATGCATAAAGAAATAATGATTAAAGAAATATTAATTTTATAACGAATCGAGAATGAATTTTTCTTTCAATATATATATTTATATAATTCATTTCTGGGAACTTCATTTTTAAATCTGTATTATCTTATTGTCTCTCCACCTTTTTCACAAGAGTTCTTTAAAAACGGTCGTAACACGGCAAACAAAATTTTCGTCCTTATTCGGGAAGCGGGTATAGGTACCGCCGCCCCGGAAACTATTCATCGGATAACCAAAACCTCTGCCATAGGTCACCACCATGGGTTCGCTACGTTTGGTGATATAGCAGGGGTTCCCTGATTCATGGGGTGAGGATTGTCTATGTCTTGTAGGCGGACGCGTCTTCCCACCTACTACGAATGTGTGACGGGATATGGATAGAATGGCTGAGGGAGATATTTAACCTTTCCAAAAGGACTCTCTGAACCCATTTCCTTGCACCGATATGGGGGGGATGAAATCAAGCGCCCGTCACTCCTGGATACCCTGACCCCCAGATTCCTACCCACCCCTCAAACCTTTTTTTTCTTCCCAGATCTTCCTTTCCTTTTTTTCCTTAAAATAACCCTCAACACATCATTCTCAAAGATGACATAGGACCTGAGAGAAATTATTTTCCTTAGAACATAAGTAAAGAATGGATATAAATAAAGAATTAAAAATATTGTTAAGGTAAATGAGATTTATTATTATTGTTATAATGAGAGGAAACCTGCACCGGGATCAATGCATCATAGAACAAACTCAGCATGCGTCTGTCCATTAGTTAACAGTGGATTGTCAATCGAATGGACTGCCCTCCTTTGCACAGAATCAAGTAGGTTCATTAAGTATTGTGGGGCTCCAGCCCAGAGGTGGCGTCTAAATGAAATTATTGGCGTACTTGAGATTTGTAGATTTGATTTCCTTTCCTTTTTTTCCTTAAAATAACCCTCAACACATCATTCTCAAAGATAACATAGGACCTGAGAAAAATTATTTTCCTTAAGGGACTGGGACACGGGCAAGCGGCTTGATCGCAAGCACGTAGTTTTTTTGTCTATTGTTGTCTATTGTTTTCTATTATTGTCTATGCTTAGCGGCTTGCCAGCCCGCATCAAGCCTCTCCGTCAAGCATGGCCACGCCTTCCTGTGATTTCGTGGTGGTCAAAATTTTATTGGTTTAATTATGCATCTATGTATATGTACTTCTATGCCTTCCTGTCATTTCGCGACTCGCGACTGTCAAAAGTGTCATTGTTTATGATACGTGATATTTATTTGTCTATTTTCGTTTGTCTATTCCCACAAAAATATAAATTCGCATCAAGCCCCGCCGCCAGCACGTAGTATTGCGCAATGCTTGCAAGCCAGCTTTGGTACACGGTCAAAATGCTTGTCACAAAGTGCCATAGACAAAAAACTACGTGCTTGCGATCAAGCCGCTTGCCCGTGTCCAAGTCCCTTTAGAACATAAGTAAAGAATCTTCTTCTTCGATGGCGCTACAGCCCATATCGAGCTTTGGCCTCCTGCAACAGTCGCCTCCAACTCCTCCTGTCCTCAGCGGCTGACTTCCAGTTTGTCACCTGGAGAAACTGTGCTGCATCCCCTCTTACCTCATCTTCCCACCTCAGTCTGGGTCTTCCCACTTTTCTCTTTCCACCTGGGTGACCAGTCAGAATTCTTTTTGGGACGCGTGTATCCGGCATTCTCTGTACATGCCCGGCCCATCTCAGCCTGAGGAGTCTCATGTGTGCAGAGATGCTAGGGGCCTTATATATATCGTACAATTCTATATTGTGCCGGATACGCCACTGTTCGCCCTCTTTCACGGGTCCACATATTCTTCTCAGCACCTTTCTTTCAAAAGTATCCAGCATTTCAGCCATCTTTACCGTCAGTGTCAGCGCCTCACATCCATATGCCAATACAGTTCTTACAATGGTCTTATATATGGTTATTTTGGTTTTTCTGTGGACACTACGTGACTTAAACACTGGCAGCAAAGAGAAGTATGTTTTGTTGGCTGCTGTGATTCTCCTTCTGATTTCTGCTGGATCCTCATTGTTCTCTGTCAGGCTGGAGCCCAGGTAGGTGAATTGATCGACCACTTCATATGAGTAGTTGTCTTTAAATAGTGCACTACTTCTTCTTCTGTGTGAGGGGTTCCTGCTCTGTACCATCATTTTTGTTTTGTCACCATTAACTCGCAGTCCTACTTCCCGCGCCGCTGTTTCTAAAGGGTCGAAGACCTCCTTAATGGCTGAAATTGATCTTCCGACAATGTTGATGTCATCCGCATATCCGACAACTTGACTACTCTTGAAACAAATAAGAAGTAAAGAATGGATATAAATAAATAATTAAAAATATTGTTAAGGTAAATGAGATTTATTATTATTGTTATAATGAGAGGAAACCTGCTTGCTTGACCAATTTTTACTTGACCTGTTGCTGCTTCACTTGTTTGAGCTTAATTTGATTTATTCTATTTAAAGTAGGTCCTACCACTTCTTTTACATATACCTTATAACAAAAAATAAATTTTATTTATTTATTTATTTATGTCTATTCTTGAATACACATTTTACAAATGATTACAGTGGTTTATATTGTAGTACAGAGAAAAAAGTACAGAAAAAAGGTATAAAAAATAAAGAACATAGGTTGATATAGGTAAAACTGTGTGTGGGTGATATTGTATGTTACGTGAACACCTCACTAGGAGAACCTGTGCTGAGGTGTTAACGTGTTTGTGATTAAGTGTGACAGGTATTTATGTGTTGTAGTAGAAAGTTATTTATTTTATTTTTTTCACAGACATATATTGAAACATGAAAACACACATTTATATGTGCGTGTATGTATTTTTGGATAATTCTTGAAGAACGTGTATAATATTTAATTTTACTTATCATATTTTGGTTATGTTTGGTTTGGAATTATAATCTTTTGAATAAAGTGAATATCTTGATTTTTTATCCAGGCTACGATATGTTTTTTGAGAAAGTTTGTAGATGTATTTGTAGTCATTAGTTGTTTCAAAGTAATGGGCATACTGTTAAAAAGTTTGGTTGCGTAGTATTGAAAGTCTCTTTGTCCGTGTGTGGTGTGTGTTATCGAAATGTTTAGTGTTTTATTTGTTGATGACCTGGTTTTTATTATGGCTTTTGGTTGATTTGTAATATAAAGATTATTATGGATGAGATGTAGGATAGCAGTTTTGGCGTAAAGTTGTCTTATTGACATGACGTCTAGAGTTATGAAGATTATGTTTGAGTCTGTGTAGAATGGTACTTGCAGTATGAGTTTTATTATTGCCTTTTGAACTTTTTGAATTGGGTCAATTGGGTCAATTGGGTAAATTGGGTCAAATGTGTAGCGTCGAGAAAAATCTACATTAAATAATTAATAATAAACCGCTCGACCTACTTAGTACCTACTCCCGAATTATGTACCTGCATCCACATCGCATCGTAAACAAAGCAACCAACGTACTGCAAGTACCTACTTGTCTACCAGGTGACAATACGTCACGGGCCGTCTTACACAGTACGAGAACTCGCCAAAAGGAACGAGTCTGCCGCCTATGCATAATTGCCACGCTGTCGAAGGTTCCTGAAACATACAGTCTGTGCGAGTGCCTAGGATTTATTTGCCATTTAACTACCTGCTGTCGCCACCGGCCGAACAATATAAATAGGCCCGACGCAACGAGCATATTATTAGTGTTCAGTAATTACTATCGTCGGCTGCACCTACTTACGAGTACTACGGCCTAGTTTCGCGGGCATTCATAGTATTTGTGCATAATAAACGTGAAATATTGTGATTGTAAAATCAGCTGACAACTTATCAATAAACGCTATACCTGAGTGAGAGATCTTTTCATTTATACACCACGATAACTACAAATGTTTTTCTAGTTTTGATCCACAAGAATCTAAAAATAAATTCACATTAAATGTGAAATAACAAAACTACATCTTCTTTCAAAATACAATTTGAAATTAATATTTTTGTTTTATTTATTGTTTTCGTGATTAATTATTTCCCCTATCTCGTTGTATATAATTAGAATGATGGACAAAGGAAGAAATTCATCAACGGTTTTCCTTGCTTCCTCCATTTAACAGCTAAATATAATCTATTCAACGTCTGGGAGAATTCCCATTCCTGAAAAGTTGCGTGGCATTTAGTAAGAGATTCTGTTTTTCTCGAAAGACATAATGAAATAATTCCTCACACGGTTAACCGATATCTGGGAGATTAAACCCACATTGAACCGTGTTTTTCTCTTTTTTCCTTCCTACCGTGTCTACGTAGGTACCCCCACAGTGAAACGCAAAGAAAACTTTCTTCGTGAAGCCATTATTTTAATGAAATTGAACTGGGATAACACGCCTCTTCCTTTCTACAGAATTTCCTCCGGGCTGTCTTTCTCTCTGTACCGCACCGCGATTCAACGCGAATGAAGAAAGAGTGGAATAATTTCTTTGTAGTATTAATATATTCGCAGCTTTTCTGAATTATTTTTGAAGAAACAAATCTCATCCCTTAATTCATGAAATAATATTATTCAAATAAATTATAAATATGTACGGATAAAACGTTGAACCTTTTTAATTGTATTCTCTTTGCAAGAAAGAGAAACTTGATGTTTTCTAAGAATTTAGACAAGAAAAGAATTTGAGTCACCCTTTTTTACGTAATGAAGTCACTTTTTAAACGTTTCATTTTTTTAAATGTACAGAGTGTCCCTATTTTTTTATGTGACACCTCATAAGAGCGCTCCTGACTGTACAATGTAAGGGCAGGGGAGCTATGTCACCACCCGGTTGGGCAGCGTTATGAGTCGGTTTAAGATAGGGGATGTAGACAGAGATTTATTAATGTAGGTTTTAAAGTTGCCCGAATGATATGAAAAAATTATAAAAATTTACAAAACAAAACATTTATAGCCATGGAGAGAGGTCGTAGATATAAATCAAATCATAATAGAGATATTAACAATAGAGACTTAAACATTATTCACAAACCATCAGAGAAATATTCTTTCATGGATCTCTTGTATTTGGTAAGTTCGCAACTGAAAATATCGACCTTGGATAATACGCTACTGTAATTATTGCATAGTCTGTTCAGGCAAGAGTTCTGTTTAGAGTTCGATTTGCTTTGATTTTTAGGAATTTTGTTTATGTGGATTTTGTAAAATGGAGACCAAATAACTTATGCAAACTCCAAATGACTTCGTACATAGGCAAAGTAGAGTTTTGTGAGTTTGTAGAGTGTGTAAATCCAACCTCGCTTCATTAAAGAATCAAAAGTTAGGAACCTTTTCACTGCGATGTTCTTTCAAATCACGCGAATCACTAGAGAAAGAAGACGAAGAATTATTATAATACGATTTAACTGATCGTTGTCAGCGTGGTATTTTTTGATCAACATGCCACAAACAAAACCCACACACGGGTGATTATACACGCAGCAAACAAGGAAGAAACCTGCAACATAGAAATGCTCAATTTCTGTCCCTGGTTGTCTTGTCTCAACCCTCAGAGGTCTAAATAAATTACCCCATGTTTGTCACTTTAATTTATCCGGAATATCTGATGAGCAGAATGTTTTCAAGCGAATATAAGTAATTGGTTGAGTTAACCCGAGTTGATTATTCAAAACACGTTAAATATTTTAGTGGTAACGCGTCCTTCAACCTTTGCTTCAGATTCGGCACATATTTGTTTGTAAATTATTTTAGCTACTATGCTAATTTTGGTTTACTTAATTATATAATGAGCAGGCAGCTAATTGAAAAGGTTACGTTTCGGGGGATTTCGCCCCAGCTTCTAGCTAAAACCTGAATTTTATTAAATTTACTTTTGTTTATAGGCTCATGGCGTAAGATATTATAGTATTTGTTTTGGTTGAGAGATAGTATGTTAATGTATTGCAGATAATTTTAAGATTCACATTTAATATCTGCGTATTCAATAAAAGAAACAGGAACCACCTTTTTTAACTCATTTTAAAGATTATACGCATCAATAAACTATATATCATTGGAGAAATCGTCAAGTCAAATTGTCCCAGTGGTCAAGTTAGTTAAGACGCCTGTCCCGTTAAGACAAGAGATTTTTATATTTTTCTTTGTTCTGTACTGTTTCTTGCTTCGTTTATTCGTAATGCCCTGTTCATTTTGAAGGTTTAAAAGCATCTGGAGTCTTTTAAATTCAATATCAACCTCAAAATAGTGTATTCAACTGTCGCCATCTCATTATTATTGATAGCACAGAATAAAATAAATATGCTGTGGAAGAACCTTAAAATGTGTAACTAAATATAACAATTATTTATAGACATTAGGCAATTTCAAAGCAGGACACCTCATAAAGAATGGTCACTTCCGAAACCAGTATAGCAATAATTATTAAATTAAAGTCGTGTGAAAAAAAAATCCGTGTTTTTAAATTTACTAACTAACTTACCATCACGCCGTTTCTTTTACAACTCGGTATTGACACATACTCCTTACCTCATTCACATTCATACATTACCTCATACATACTCTTCTATTATTCTGACTCTTGACATAGCCCATCATTTGGCAGCCATCTCTGGTCCGGAGCCCCTAAATACCTGAAAAAACCCTTGACTCTGTGCAGAAACGGGCGGTCCGTTCGATAGATTCCCCAATCTTAACAAGCGGACTGCAATCTTCAGAGCACAGGCGTCAGGTAGGTATGCTGTCCTTGTTCTATCGGTATTACAATGGAAGATGCTCTGTGGAACTAGCGTCATTGATGCCTTCGGCACCGGTGCGTAGTCGGGAAACACGCCAAACGCGCGCCCAACATTTGTACACAGTTGACACTTGTAACATGAGAACGGGTCGCTTCTACGATTCGTTCTTAAGTTCAACAGCTCGGCTGTGGAACGAACTGCCGGCCTCTGTGTTTCCTCCCTCCTACAACATGGGACTCTTCAAGATGTTCACTCCTTCCTCTCCACAAAAAGACCCTCCACACAGCATCCCCAAAGATGACATAGGCCCTGAGGGTAATTATTTTCTTCAGGGCCTCCTGTGTGGAGTTAATATAAAAAAAAAAAAAGCCCGACTCTGTATCTGAAGTATCTGATTCACTTGATCGTGTCATGTCTTCCTCGGGCTTCCCCGACTTCTGCTACCATTCGCATTTGCGTCATTTACTCTCCTTACGTTCCTTTCTTCGCTTATTCACTATACATGCCCAAACAATCTAAGCGTTCCTTTCTTAATCTTACTCATTACGCTTACATTAGCTTTACACTCTTTGCGGATCTGCACATTTTTCACACGTTCAAACATGGTTTTACCACACATACGTCTCTGGGAACTCATTTTTACAGCATTCAGTCTACTTTCATTTTTTCTCTGCCAGTTAGATGCCGCACTTACATACATCGGGGTAGGTACCAACTGCTAACTTCGCTTCTTTGGACATTTTTTTGCCAGCGCCAACTGCATTCAGTCCTCTATTAAGGGCCCACTATTCGAATTTCATCCAATTTCCGAGATATTTTCCTTAAAAGTTTGAAGTTTTTAAGCTCTTAAAAAAATATATGTTATTCTTTAAGATAGTATCTATTTGTTCCAAAAGCCGAAACGGTAATTATTTGAAATTCCCTCGATAGAAATAAATCGCAAAGTATGCTCCGAAAAATATTATTAACACTTTTATTTCTGTTATTTTACAAGTTATATGTATGAAAAAAATCACAATGCTTCTTTTAATGCTACTCAATAGACCCCAAAAGTGATTTTTGCTATTTTTGAAATACGCCGTGATTTATTAAACATTTTCACAACAGTCGCTTACGTCTTATGATTCTAAGCATGATTATTTCAGCCCCTCTCACTTCCTTACGCGCGTACGCTATCTGCCTTTCAGTCACTGCCAGGGGGGTATAACTCCGAGAAAAAAGTGGGTCAGAAAAAAAGACACGGTAATCTCTATGGGTGACTTGTGACGTATATTTTCCACAAACCAATACGAACTTCATGCATGTTTATAGGCCGCTGTCACGAACTTCATGCATGTTTATAGGCCGCTGTCATTGGCCGATTTTAGGCTAGCCAATGGGTTGACTCCGAATGAGAATTATATTGTCTATGGTTACGCCTTTTTTATAGTTTCTATCCTAGTCGATGGTGAGAATGTGTAGTAGTGACGTATATTTTTCAGTTACAGACTTTTATCTATGGCAAACATTAGGACCCATGGGCTCAGTACTAAAAACCCGAAGATATTGATCTAGTGAGTGGTTCATTTATGGTCACTGCTTAGAGAGCTTCGCGGACGGTCGTGTTGTTCTCCATTTGAAGATCTGCTCTAATGATTCACAATGCAACGATGTCCGAAATATAATATAATATGTAATAATAATATATGGGCCACCTGTTTCAAATAACAATACTCGAACGTGGAATCCAGAAAAAAGCGTGCGAGCGAAAAAATCTATTGAAAGTTCTGAAACTGTGGGGAATATAATTTAATAAAATAAAATATTTTTTTGTTTTAAAACCACGATATTTATTAATTTAAGAACCGACCGGTTTCGCTTTACTTAAGCATCATCAGGGTACAAATTAATACTAAACAAGAAGTACATAATGTGTGCATATATATAAAAAAATATAGAGGGAGACAACATGATACAAATATAAGCAACACAAAGACGGTCATAAAATACATTAACATAAGTGCACAAGTAATGGAAAAACCGCTAGATAATTATGTAGACTAATGGGTTATACGAATAAATCAGGAGAAACAAAACATCAACTGGCAAGGAGGTAAGGAGAACTGGGATTTTTTTATGGGTTTATTGGAAACAGACCTAATATTGGACTACTTGATATGTCTAATTGATTATTAAGTATCTGACTTTTGGTTTTTACAGCTTTTTTAATTTCTAGTGCCTCTAAATTGTTTAGTCTGTTACCATGCCCGTTTTTATGTAAGATGTTAGCACCGGTGCTATGACAGAATCTATGATCTTTATCGATCAAATGATTTGCGAATTCGGAAAAACCGTTATTATTGAGGTTTTATTGATGTTTTCTTTCTCCCGATTTATTCGTATAACCCATTAGTCTACATAATTATCTAGCGGTTTTTCCACTTCTTCTAGCATTTAGAATAACCTCCTGAAGTTTGAGCACTTTACCCCCGGACACCCTATAAAGATAACCATATAAGAAAAACCTTATTGATGTAAAAATATATTTATTGATTTTATAAAAGTTATAAATTACTTTTATAAAAGTGAGAATAGTATTTTAGTAAAGTAAAGTAATTTTTATACCTATACAAATAACTTTCGTAAATGTTTTTTGTAAAATTAAAAAAAAATAATAATTAATTAAATCCGTAATAAAACCCATATTTTGAGAACCATCTTCATTTCGACTTCGTTCTCATTTGGTCGGTGCTAACTAAAAATGGTTCTGTTTTTCTAAAATTGCAATAGATGTCGGTAATTTAATTTCATAATCCCCAAAATTATTCCTAATACGAATTCAGACACCTCTGTCGGATTCTTTTAACACTAAATATTGTTTATTTTGTGGGTATTGCCCAAATCTAAATTCTTTACGCGGAAAGCGGGCCCTTAATGGAGTTACTTGCATTTACCCTTCTTTCAATATCTCTGTCACCTTCCCATCTCTTGTAAGATAAAATTTAAATTAAATAACCACAACTATATAATCAAAAAGGATCTAAATACGTCTCCTCTGACGAAGAAACTATTGGTTTTGAAACGTATCAATCCTTTTTGATTTTTTTAGTTGTGTTCACAAAATTATTGATTTTATTTAAATTAAAATATCACCAAAACGTGATTTTGCAATTATTGAAGAAGTAATGGGTTTATATTGGAAATTGTAATTACGACAAGCCACAGAGTAAATACTTTCTTCGAATACAAAGTAAATATTTATTGAGAAATAAAAGATGGTCCTTCGAAACATGACAAGATCATTGATCGGTGCTTAAAAGCACTTCAATCAACTGAGCTTTTTATGAAGGTTATCAAACGATGAGTATATGCTGTGTCATCTGAAAATATTTAATATATGTCGTAGATCCGCTCTGCACTGCCAAAGTAAAAATATGCCAAACTGAGTTAATGGATCTTAGAGTCTACGAAAGTCAACAAAATCCGATTTTTTTACTTCTGGCAATGCAGTTATGGCAATGCGATATACCTAGCAAAACGTCAACATCACTCAAAACTCTGAAATGGTGAGCACTAGTATCATGATATTTGCACGACTTTCTGTTAAGAATTTATTAGTTACGCAATCATTTTCGGTTTTTTTTTTTTTTTATAGTGAATACCTAACAAGAGTCCCAACTGCTCCCGTCTGGAGCCAGTGAGACTATGGCATCCCCAATTGGGGGATGTTGTGAGGCTGAAGGTAAGTGGGGAAGGGAAAGAGGAAGGTGGGGAAGTACCTGGCTATTCAGATCTAGTCACTAAACACGGCTAAAGCCATTTGGAGCAACGTTACAATTCTGAATGGTGGTCTTACACCAGGGCGATACTGGTAGTATCTTCCACTCTGGAACGTGCCGCAAATATACTATATATTATTTTAATTAATTTTTAATTAATTAATTGTGAAATAAGACAAATTAATCATATAAAATTTATTTGCGCACGCCGGGTTCGAACCCGCGACCTTCGGAATGGCAGTCCAATGCGTTACCACTGGACTATGCCGGCCGTCAAAGGCTTGTCGCCGGTTTGCTAAGTCAGTTTCAAAAACATAAATTGACATACCTGAAAATCAACAAAGTATTTAAAGTTGAGTATAATTTCCTCGTTGTGTTGCGTGTTGGCTTGTCTTCCCGGCTGTGTAACAATGTCAACACGAAAACAATGTTCTCCCTACAGTCATGAATAATAAGATATTTCCTTACAAGAGTGCGTGAGAGCGTCATCCCCATATGAACTCTGCGTGATATTGACTGAGTTTCAAACGAAAGCCGCAAGGGATTAGGTGCTCTTCAATTCCTCCATAGGATGTCAGAACAGGGCCTTAACCTTTTTGCTCTTAGCGAATGTTAAAGAGGGGAAAAAGGAATATGTAATGGCAAGGGTTTCCATTATCCGATTATAATTTTCAAAAGGGTGTACGAATCCGTTTCATTTAATTCAGCAAGCTGGGTTATTTACGAAATCAAAAACGTGGTTATTGTGTTGTTTATATTGCTTAATTTACCCACCTAAAACACAACGATTTATTCAAAAAAAATCTCATCTTGATAAACCTATTATTAGGATGTATTTTTTTATTAATTTTCCGACTTCTTCCCCACAGGAAAAACAAAACCCTTCCACACACTTTTCCACAAATGATCATCTATTCAATTCACATTATGCAAGTGCATTATGTACGCATCATAAATATAAAACAATACAAGAAAAACACGTCAACTATAATTAAAAATAATTCACCGACTCCAGATATTTTCATATCAGAGGGTTCGGCTCTGTGGAACTCCTAACTGGACCTTTAAATCCTACTGATCCCTCAACGTAAATAATTTACTTTTTAATCCTACATGTATTTTTAAAATGATTTAATCTTGCATTTTTATATATAAATTTTTTGACAGATCTAATACACCTATATTTTGAATGAGAGAGCTAGATAATGCCAGTAGCCGAAATAACAATTGGTAATATTATTATGAACGAGAATGCCTTTTGTCAAGTAAAACGGGTCTATTATGACCAATCGTTTGGTCTGTTAGTATATTTTTCTGTCCAAATGTTGACTTCGTTTTTTTCTTGTTGGATGCACCTTTGATTGAAAGACCTAGTGATTTTGTTAGATTTTTAAATTCCAATACACTTATATTTTTTTACAGTATAAATATTATTTTATTATTCTTAACATTTGGGAAGATAGATTTACAAAAACCGTTTAAAGGTAATTTAAAGAGCATTTAAATAAATCTTCTATTTTATAAATGTTATTTGAGAAATTTAAAGTATATATTGATTTAAAATTTCATAAAAATCACCTCCTTAAATTTGAGTAGCCATCGCTCGAATGGTTAAAAATTTTTTTAACATTTTATTTTCTTTAAAACGGTGTCAACGAATCTCTTTCAGTAAACTTGAGGTATTTCTGAAGTCAGCATAACAAATCCATTATCGTAAAAATTTTAATCCCACTTTTGGTTATTTGAAATTAGTTTTCAAAAACCAATTCCTATAAGATATTATTTCCTAACTTACTTCGGCAAAATTACACTTGACTTGACAAATCATTTCAGGGAACTTAAAACTTTAATAATCTTGGGTTTTATGGCATAACCACATAGATGTCTTATTTAGTCAATAATCCACGACCATGTTAAATCTTCGTACCTTAAAATTAAAGTTTAAGTATATTTTTCTTCGTTATTTTTACCTAAAATACAAAAATAATAAGTTCTAAATTATCTATTAGCATATAGCTGAAATCTGTTCTTCTTCTTCTTTCGTGTGGTGGGGTGGTCAGAGGGGGACATCTAGGTCTGCGAGCCAGTCTAGGGCCTCAGGCGTCGCCATGTGGACCTCATAAATCCCGCCGGGGAATGAATGGAGCGTTCATTCGTTGACCACATGTACGGTGGTCTGCACCGCACCACATTCACACATTGACGACAAAACTGTAGAGTTTAATGAAATTTGCTTTTATCTACTTTCTTTATTTCAGAAATCATATTTTTGTTAATTTATTTATTACTTATTTTCGGACTTACTTACAAAATCAAAATCAGGAATAAAATTTTCAAAAAATGTTAAAAGTAAGAGTGAAAGATGGTATATGAAAGCAAAGACAAAATACAGATATAAACATAAGACAATGAAAGTGACAAGTCAAGCCACGACTTCACTGGAGGTCATAATAAATATAATCTTTCTTCACTTGCTTAGGACGGGTTGTTTCGGAGAATCTGAACAATTCATCAAATTTCAACGTTCATTTTCGGGTTCTGTGAAAGGTTTATTCAAGTTCTGTTTTTATTTCAGTTTTGTCAAACAACTAGCCTACAATGATATAAAAACAGAACTTGAATAAGTCTTTCACAGAACCCGAAAATGAACGTTGAAATTTGATGAATTGTTCAAATTCTCCGAAACAACCCGTCCTTAGTGAAGACAAAAGACAAAAATCATTTGTACTCATACCAAAAAAATCAAGGTCTTGACTTGAGTTGTTCAGTCTATATATTCTGGACAATGGCGTACATTATCTGCAATTAGTTGGGTTAAATTAATTAATATGTTTCATTTTACAAGGTTTTTTCAGAAAAATACACGTGAATACGAAATAACTAAGTTCCATACATTTAATTTCGAATAAACCAGAAAGTAAAACTATTTCTTCTTTAATCTCTTGGCTACTTCAATAGAAGGTGCTGCTAACCGACCATTTTCCTATTAACCATCATTGCTGATATTATTGTAGGCGTCAAATGTATTTATTGATCAAAGGAACCATCATTTCTCCGTAAATAAAATAATATCCGTGTTCCAATTACTTTTGACAGGCGAGCAAGGGGCGGTGGAGGGGAGGCGGTGTTGGTAGGGGGCGTTGGAAGAGGGGTGCGGAGGGACGACAGAGAACGCAAATTGAATTAGCCTCTGACAGAATTGGCCCATTCAATGAATTCTAGCTCCCGTAGTTATGACTCTTATTTTTTTCAATTGATGTTGTGTTAGGTAACTAGAAAGTGTTAATTTATTAAAAAAATTATAAATGCCTTATTTTTTTCTTCGTAAGCTGTCTGGCGTCCAAACATTTGGGCATAAAAAGTTGACGGTTATAAGTAACGGGTGGGTATAAGTGACAAATCGCCACATCTCAGAAGAACGAAAACATTGAAAAAAATTCCTTCATTAAAATATTAATATAATTTTTAAAATCAACATATTGCGTATAATTGTGTCAATTAAATAAAGTTGTCCGCATCAATTACCTTTTTAACTCACTTGCAATTTGTCTACCATTTCTTGTTGAAAGCAGTCGCAATGTTCGGGCAGTTTTTCTGTATTATATACAGTAAAATAATTTTTGTGACAAATAGAGATAATGATATCCTCTCTTGGATCTACCCTGCTGAGAATTTTTATCAGTGTGAATAATGTGAAATAGTTATAAGTGTATTATATACCTACTGGCTTTCCCAAAATAGTTATAAATTTTACTTTATTATTTATAATAATAAATGTTACACAGTGTTTTTTGTGTAGTTGAGTGGTTTCGGTTTCAGTCTGTGTTATGTTTTGTATCCAGCTTTTTATTTAAGATGTGTTATAACATTGTTGTGATTTTTGAATGATAGTTGGATTTTGTTGTTGAGTTTAGTACCAAAGTATATGAAGCTTTTTTGCCCAAATGTTGAATTGTTTTCAAATATTGATGTTTAACTGACATGAAGATTGTTTCGTCAGTTCTAGTTTTTACGGGGGCTTTCAGAATAATTTTTACTGTGGTTTTTTGGGGTTAAGTTAGTGTCTTCTTCTTCTAAATCCGTACGTTTAACTTTTACACGTCGATCCCATATAAAATTTATTTATCTATTATTGGTAACTGTCACCCATTGGAATCCGGCAATCGATTATTTTCTTCTTCTTTATCCCAATCATTGATGAAATTCGGTAAAGTTGTAATTCCAATTATCATCTGTTAATCGTGTCAAGTACCTTCCGAACAAAGTACCACTTAAGATTTGAGACTGTGATGATAATGTCAGCAATCTTTAACTTGCTCTTACTCCGCTTATTTGTCTCCTTATCTTGACAACCTAAGACCTTTGACGTGCACTTTAGAAAGTTTCTAGAATAGTGACAAGTTTTGATACGATGTTTTTGATGAGAGTCTTGGTAATGTGAAGGTACTTAAGTGCCGTTTATAACTATTAATGTTTGAAGGTGGCTGGAAACTACATGGTTTAATTAACCAATTAAAACTACACGGGGTCCAAGCGGATCCAACCGAAAAGTACATTCTTCTCTCCAGCTATTGTGCATGTGCATTGTGCATGCCAAACCACCGCAGCTTATTGGTTGAACTATGTTGGGAGCAGGTCGCTACTTGTCTTGTTTTCAAGATATTTAACAGGTTGGGTCCGTGCGAACCCAGCGTAGTATTAATGTGGTACGAATTTGTACCAGAAAATCACAGGTAAGTTGTTTTAAATTTCTCAATTTTGTTAAAGTTTATTATATTTTTGGTAAATATTGTGTGCAGTAGTTGTTATTATTATTGACTGATAAAAAATTTAAAGTTTTTCTCATAAGATAGCCTATGGCTTTTAATGATACAATACAAAAATCGTACCTTAACCTGGTTGTTAAGGTACGATTAAACATTGAAGAATCTCAACCTTCCACATCTCAACCTTCAATCTTCAACCTTTAAATCTCAAACTCAACCTTCAACATATTGAGCTAGGAGGGGGCGGTTGTAGATTTTGCGAAAAGGCTGAAAATAAATAACGCATAAGATGTGCATTTAACAGTGCCTTTTTGTGTTATGAGCACCGAGTAAAAATATATGTTGTTATGTGTTCGTGCAAAAAAGAAGGTTTTAAAAATTTTAATGGAGGCTGATTTTTGTCATATGAAATTAGAAATTGTTGTTGATTTTATGTTCGTAATTAGGTTGATTACGACTGTGATTTTAATGTTTTTCTATGATGCATAAACAGACGGACTTTTCAAAAATTGCTAACATACATTAAAAGACAATTTTTTTTTTTTTTAATTTCCATTTAGAACAAAGCCCATCGCATAAGCATTAATAACAAAAATGAGTTTCTTGAAAATATTTTCTTATGTATTTAAATTACCATTCAAATCACGGATCCGTACAAACCCAGCGTAGTATCGACGTTTGCCTCACAATCCGAATTTCTATCGATTTATAAAATATTTCACTTTAACACTTGCAAGTTTTAAAAAAAATGTATGTTATTTTGGAAGATAAATGTATGTTACATTTGCAAATCCGAAACGATAATTATATAAAATTCTCTCGATAGACGAAAATCACAAAGTAAGCTTAGAAAATTATTAAATGCATGTTCTGTTCTTTTATTTAATAGGTTTATAAGTAATAAAAAAATACCAGTCTATCTTTAAATGCAACTTGAATATTTGTGTACAAATTTAAGCTCTATTTCAAACGAGTAGTGTTTTATTAAATTTTTTCACAATTTTCGCATAATTATTATCGTTTTTTTATAATATTTGAGCGCTCCCTCTAATATTCTTATTTACATATATCCCTTTTAAACCGTTTCTAAACGCTTACTACGGAGCCTTACTGAAGACAACATGGAAAAGTCCATAGCTGAAATATTGACAAAAAAATTTAGAGAGCAGCAAGGAACTACAATAATAACTCTTTTACAAAGATTTTTCTTAAATATTTTCACAACTTTCGTGGAATCGTTTTTCTTTTATATTAGCGTTTTATATTAACATTCGTTATATTTTATTTTGCCATTTCAAACCATCTTCACACTCTTACGACAAGGTCTTAAGATTAAAAACCTCCTTGATGCGTTCTTCTTCAACGTGATATTGACAGCATCTCAAAACTAACCGAAAATAAACGACTTGAGCTTCAAGTTCAACATCGTATAGTACACCACATCGTAGAATTCATATAACGTACCTATTTGAATATCCAAAAAAAAAAGTTATAAGATTTTTTATGTTTGCGTCTCTACGGACATTACCTTGGATATACCCATCCTTTTATATTTTGGGCGTGACCATTTACAACTCTTTTAAAACACTAGAGGAATATTGACCCGCTTAAACACTTTTCTTCTAATAAAAGAATCTAATATACCTAACAATGAGATTCTGGTTTAAATTAATTTCCTTGTACCAGATTCTCACTCTCGAGGGTTGCGCGAGCGGCACTAATTCATTTGATGATCTCACTTGTAGAAAGAGCTTCGTACTTGCTTATTGCGGTGGATCGAAAATCAGTATGTATTTTTATGTCTTATAACGAATTTTCCGGGATTTTGTCATTCCAAATCGACTGTGTTTAGGTTAAACCCCTCAAGCAAATTTTTTTAGAAATTAGGATTTTAATTGGTTTCGTATAAAATAATTTTCAAAGTAGTACAATGTAAAGTAACGGTAAGGCATTTTCGATATTAACATTTTAATTTTTAGTTTATTTCAAGAACACCCGAGAAGAAATTAATTAGTAATTGAAAAATTGAAAACTTTTTGAAAATTCATATTACATCGGAACACGTGCTTATGTACCAGCATTTGCTTTGATAATATATAATGGTAAAATGCGAAAACATTAGGATTTTATATGAACACGTGTTCCGAAATCGTGAATTCGTATTTTATCAAAAGTTTTTCAGGATACTTATCAAGTCATTCGTTAAGGGCTCGATCACACGTTTTTTAATCGGATTACGAATAATTTGAAGACGTTTTTAATAAACTTGCAATACTTCTCCGAGTAGAAATTCATTATTTAACATCAAAGTTTTCACAAACCAATAACCGCTGTCACGTAAACTTTCAGATTCATAATTAGTTTTACAAAATTTTATTCGTTTTTTTTCGTTTGCAGTTAAGTCACTGCTGCAGTTAAATTCAGTTGTTGAAATATGCTGTGTAAACGAAAAAAATATAATAATTTTGACATCAATAATATTATAAAATTTGTACAAACTGAAGAATAAAAATTAATTACTATTATTAAACTAATGCACTGAAATTATATTGTCTCTATTGTAAAATATAGCCAAATCAAATTCAATTTGCGTGAAAACTATCCACAAGAGACCAGCAAACGTGATCAAATATCACACATTGGTAAAATTATGGTGATTCCGTCGGCTGGTAGAGAACTGATATTGAACTGTTTCAGATCTGCGGGTGTGGTGATACAGTACTGGTCAACTATCCAATGGATCAGTGGCGGGACCTCAAATCATCGTCGTTCTAGCTCAACGTCGTTTCTACAAAAACATACTATCCCAGGAGATGAAAAAAACAGTGTATTTTTTTCTGTATTTTTTATGAGTTTTTATTTCATTTAATTGATGCCTAAATATTTTATTTTTATTTATTTATTTATAATGTATTACAAAAAACATGGTAAGTAACACATTATTCCCAACTAGTAGTTAAAAACCCGCTCCGCGGGTTTTTTTCTGCTAGGCCCTGCGGGCGGCACTTCGTTGGGCTTCGCCCATTTTAAGTGATATTAACAACAGTTACATTTAATAGATAGATATTAGGACATTCACATAGAGAGGGTGAGTATATATATTGTTAAAACACGGAACAGGAAGGAGTTAATTAATAATAACATGCTAAATTTACGCATAATAAGAATGACAGTTGTTTGAATAAATGAAATTTTACGTATTTGTGATGGATTATTTCAAATGAAACACTATTATTGACTACATGTCTACAACTGATATTAACTGTTATCTTAGGTACCTAATATAATTAGCTCATAGGAGACTTGCAGTGCTTAAATATGTGTTACAACCGTCAATGTCTATAAGTTGAATCAATATCGTTTAGTTTGTCACCATTAAAGATAGTTATAAAAAAGTTGACTTAAATAATAGATTATTACATATTTATTAATTGTACCAGTGTTTATGAATAAAAGGAGGAGAATTGTGCGATGAGATTAGCAGTCGGTTTAATTAAAAGGTGTTAATTTTACTCCAACTGGTGGTAATTCTTTACCTACAACTTTTACTGTATCTAATAAAGTTTAAAGTTAGATTATATATACAACATCATCAGGAGAGTAAAAATGTATATATAAAGGTAGATTATTACAATATAGCGCCCCTGAGGTGATATCTCACAAAAGCGGCGCTATGCAAATTGTCCAATAAATGAAAAAATATAATGTTTACATTTTATTGTGTATACACCGAAGTCAAAAATTAAATATAGATTGCAATTGGGAAAGAAGAAGTGGAAGGAGGGGGAGGGGTAACAGTAGGCTGGGTTTATAATAATTAGGAATTACAATATCGTTAGACGGGAAAGAGCAGTTGAGTGGGAAAATATTTAAAAGAGAGTTTATAAAAAAATTCTTGTTAATTATATCTCCTTTTATATTAACATGTTTCCTCATTTCTAAAATTTCAAAATTATTTATAGTGAAGTATTTTAAGACCTGAAAAAAACAAATAGCATATAACCATAAAACAATATATTCATAAGACAAATAGCATTTAATAACGGTTATTCTAATAAATTGATAGTTGAAATACTAAATAAAAAAATTAAACATATTCTCTTCAAACGGTCTTTGAAATAGTGAATCTGAGTTTGCAAATCATCTTTTGAATAATGATCACACTTTCGATAAAAAAAATCAGGTCTTAAAATACTTCACTCAGGATATAAAGCACCGCAAATAAATAATTTTGAAATTTTAGAAATTAGAAAACATGTCAATATAAAATCAGTTATAATTAATAAACAAAAAAAATATAAATAATAATGAAAAATGCCCTTACAAAGTGATAAGCTTCCAGAAGAAATCTTCTTAGTAAACGCTTGTTAATCGTAAGTAGTCAAATATTGTGAGCTGCATATTTAAATATTCGCGCCATTCATTTGGTTCGTTTTTAAACCGCCAGAGGTGCGCTCTCTGTCGGCCATCTATAGCCGTGCGTATCGGCCATTGAAGGGACGCGTGATTTTTTTTATAAACGTCAAGCATAATCACGTAACTGTGGATA